>NW_027257560.1:300000-380000 GCF_043159975.1 Macaca nemestrina
AGGCATTGTTAGCCTGCCTCTTGCACTTGGAAAGACAAAGTGGTGTGTAGAGATTCACACTGAACTTTCTTTCAAGAAGCAACACAGGAACTTAACAGGAAAATTGAAATAAGCCACAGACTATTTGAAAGAAGCAGCAGGATGCAGGTTACGCCATAAGCTAGGCAGAAAATTTTGAGTTTCCAGGGTGTGAGAGGGGGATAAACTGACTGTAAGATATACACTTCCATTGGGAAACCTATCAATCTAGGCCACAGGGGAAGGCCTTAATCCTACTCAGAGCTGGAGTTGATTTAGTGAAGGGTGATGAGTATATGAGGAGTGGCATTGGGATGTGCTTTGAGTCTCCAGCACGTTCCCAGTTTCTGGCAGGATGGAGGGAAGCCATTTCCGATTCTACCTCAGAGAGGACCTCCCAGAAGTCTGCCAGCTAACTCAAATGGTGGTCACAGGTTGAGAGAACCTTCCAACTGAAATGTTTGATATAATCTTGTGAGGGGACAAACTCCCCAGGCCAGAACTGAGAGGTGAGTGGGACGTGTGATGCAGCAGCAAGCACAGGAGCTGGATGCCCCTGCTCTGCAGGTGGATCAGGAGGGATGTGGCCTGAAAGCTGCAGTTGCTGTCTCAATAGGAGAGGCTTATGGTATGGGTCAGTTTTGAGCTCTGAGTTCAGACTTCTTGAAACTTAGCTAGCTACTCCCAGTGGAACACTGTGGGTGTGAGACCTGCCTTGCCAAGGGTGTGGAAGCTGGATGGGGCTTACTGCCAAGCTGCTACTCCCCATTCTTCATATGGACTCTCCTTGTACAGAGGCAGAGGCAGCTTCACTTCTCTCTGGAAAATTACCCCAGTGGCCCAAGAACTGCCTTCCAATTCCCACTGGAGCCATTGCTTGTCCCACATGTAGAGAGCCAGAGCATCACTTTACCTGACCTAGTTCCCACCTGGTTTTGCTCAACCACCTACCCTGGTAGATTAACACAAATAACAGAAGAAACTTTTAGAAGCCCTTTGGCTCTACCCGTTCCCTGAGACACCAGAGTACCTCCCATGGGTAACATAAGGCAAGTCCAAATCTCACCACTACCACCACAGCTGCCAGTCTTTTTCAAGCACCACCTCCTGGCTGAAGGCCAACTGACACAGTCCATTGGAGCATCTTGAATTCAGAACATTCAATGTCATGGCAGGCCGGGGAGCCTCCTCTGCCCTAATTTGGCTCTCTATCACACATTCACACACACACACACACGTCACACACACACATCAACCTACTGGCAAGCCGAGGTAAACACACACACACACACACACACACACACACACACCCCTGCTCGATTCAGGCCATTATCCCTGATGAACATAGATGCAAAAGTTCTCAATAAAATACTGGCAAACCGAATCCAGCAGCACATCAAAAAGCTTATCCACCATGATCAAGTGGGCTGTATCTTTGGGATGAAAGGCTGATTCAACATACACAAATCATTAAATGTTATTGATCACATAAACAGAACCAAAGGCAAACACCAGACAATTATTTTGATACATGCAAAAATGCCTCTGATAAAATTCAACATCCCTTCCTGTTAAAAACTCTCAATAAACTAGGTATTGATGGAACATACCTTAAAATAATAAGAGCTATTTCATACAGCCAATATCATAAAGAATAGGCAAAAGCTGGAAGCATTCCATTTGAAAACTGGTACAAGACAAGGAAGCCCTCTGTAACCACTTCTATTCAACATAGTATTGGAAGTTCTCGCCAGGGCAATCAGGCAATAGAAAGAAATAAAGGGTATTCAAATAGGAAGAGAGAAAGTCAACTTGCCTCTGTTTGCAGATTACATGACTTCATATTTAGAAAACCCCATCATCTCAACTGAAAAACTTCTTGAACTGATAAGCAACTTCACCAAGGTCTCAAGATACAAAATCATTGTGCAAAAATCACAAGCATTCCATTACACCAACAATACTCAAGCAGAGAGCCAAATCAAGAATGAACTCCCATTCACAATTGCTACAAAGAGAGTAAAATACCTAGGAATACAACTAGGAGTACAAGGGATGTGAAGGACCTCTTCAAGGACAACTGCAAACCACTGCTCAAGGTAATAAGAGAGGACACAGATTTAATTGGAAAACATTCCATCCTCATGAATAGGAAGAATCAATATTGTGAAAATGGCCATACTGCCCAAACATTATAGATTCAATGCTATACCCATCAAAATACCGTTGACATTTTTCACAGAATTAGAAAGAACTATTTTAAATGTCATATGGAATCAAAGAATACCCTATATAGCCAAGACAATGATAAACAAAAATAACAAAGCTGGAGGCATTATGCTAACTTCAAACTGCACTAGAAGGCTACGGTACCAAAACAGCAGGCTACTGCTGCCAAAACAGACATATAGACCAATGGAGTAGAATAAAGACCTCAGAAATAACACCACACATCTATGTCCACCTGATCTTTGACAAACTTAACAAAAACAAGCAAGGGAGAAGGGATCTCCTATTCAGTAAATGATGCTGGGAAAACTGGCTTGCCATATACAGAAAACCAAAACTTGACCCCTTCCTTACACCTTATACAATAATTAACTCAAGATGGATTAAAGACTTAAGTGTAAAATCCAAAACCATAAAAACCCTAGAAGAAAACCTAGGCAATACCATTCAGGACACAGGCAAGGACAAAGACTTCATGACAAAAATGTCAAAAGCAATTGCAACAAAAGCCAAAATTGACAAATCGGATCTAATTGAACTAAAGACCTTCTGCACAGCAAAGAAACTATCATCAGCATGAGCAATCAACCTACAGGATGGGAGAAAATTATTGCAACCTACCCATCTGACAAAGGTCTAATAACAAAAATTGACAAGGAACTTAAACATATTTACAAGCAAAAAAACAAACAACCCCATCCAAAGTGAGCAAAGGATATGAACAGAAACTTATCAAAAGAAGACATTTATCTAACCAACAAATATATTTTTTAAAAGCTCAACAATACTGATCATCAGAGAAGTGAAAATCAAAACTACAATGAGATACCATCTCACACCCATCAGAATGGTGATTACTAAAAAGTTAAGAAACAATAGATGCTGGTGAAGCTGAGAAGAAAGAGGAACGCTTTTACACTGTTGGGGAAACTGTAAATTAGTTCAACCATTGTGGAAGACAGTATGGTGATTCCTCAAGGATCTAGAACCAGAAACACCATTTGACCCAGTAATCCCATTACTGGCTATATACCCAAAGGAATATAAATCATTCCACTATAAAGACACATGCACATGTAAGTTTTTGCAGCACTATATACAATAGCAAAGACATGAAACCAACCCAAATGCCCTTCAGTGCTAGACTGGATAAAGAAAATGTGGTACATTTACACCATAAAATACTATGCAGTCATAAAAAGGAATGAGATCATGTCTTTTGCAGACACATGGATGAAGCCATCATACTGAGCAAACTAACACAGTAACAAAAAAATCAAACACCGCATGTTTTCACTAATAAGTGAAAGTTGAACATTGAGAAAACAAGGACACAGTGAGGGGAGCAACACACAACACGGCCCGCTGGGGACTGGGGGTGAGGGAAGAGAACTTAGAGGATGAGTCAATAGGTGCAACAAACCACCATGGCAAAGGATACCTATATAACAAACCTGTACGTTCTGCACATGTATCCCATATTTTTTCAATTTAAAAACAGGAAATAATTATGTACATACATACATACATAAACACATACATTCTTCCCGGATCTTCATTCCTGGTAAGCCAAGGAACCTGGAGAAACACCAGAATTCTGTCCCTCTGAAAATGCAGGACAGGTCTACCTTCATCAGCATAAAATTTTGGACCAAATGTGGTAACTGCAGGTCCACCCCACAATGAGTAACTGAAAATTGAGGCAGTATTTCAGATCCTAAAAAACTGATGAAGCAATTCGTGACACATTTGGGTTGTTTTTGCCTTTTCCTACTATGAAGAGTGCCAGTAGGAAGAAGAAAGAACGGTGTACAAATATCTGTTTGATTCTCTGCTTTCAGAATCCTTTGTTTGTTTGTGTGTTTGTTTGTTCTTTCTTGAGACAGGACATCACTCCAGTCAGCCAGGCTTTTCCAGTCTGTAATTTTTGTTGTTTCCTTTTGTCAAGTTTTAGAAGATTTTGTTTTATTTCTATTGAATTTTAAGGCATTTTTAGATATGTATTAAAACATTATCTCACATGCTGTGTGTTACGTTTCATTTATTTTCATCGTCCCTTTTTTATTTTATTATTTTATTATAGTTTATATTCTAGGGAATATATGCACAAAGTGCAGGTTTGTTACATATGCATACATGTGCCATGTTGGTGTGCTGCACCCATTAACTCGTCATATACATTAGGTGTATCTCGTAATGCTATCCTTCCCTCCTCCCCCAACCCCACAACAGGCCCTGGTGTGTGATATTCCCGTTCCTGTGTCCAGGTGTTCTCATTGTTCAGTTCCCATCCATGAGTGAGAACATGTGGTGTTTGGTTTTCTGTTCTTGCAGTAGTTTGCTGAGAATGATGGTTTCCAGCTGCATCCATGTCCCTACAAAGGACATGAACTCATCCTCTTTTATGGCTGCATAGTATTCCATGGTGTATATGTGCCACATTGTCTTAATCCAATCTATCATTGATGAACCTTTGGGTTGGTTCCAAGTCTTTACTGTTGTGAATAGTGATGCAATAAACATATGTGTGCATGTGTCTTTATAGCAGCTTGATTTATAATCTTTTGGGGATATAGCCAGTAATGGGATGTCTGGGTCAAATAGTATTTCTAGTTCTAGATCCTTAAGGAATCACCATGCTGTTTTCCACAATGGTTGAACTAGTTTACAGTCCCACCAACAGTGTAAAAGTGTTCCTATTTCTCCACATCCTCTCCAGCACCTGTTGTTTCCTGACTTTTTAATGATCACCATTCTAACTGGTGTGAGACAGTATCTCATTGTGGTCTTGATTTGCATTTCTTTGATGGCTAGTGAGGATGAGCATTTTTTCATGTGTCTGTTGACTACATAAATGTCTTCTTTTGAGAAGTGGCTGTTCATATCCTTTGCCCACTTTTTGATGGGATTTTTTTTTTTTTTTCTAGTAAATTTCTTTGAGTTCTTTGTAGGTTCTGGATATTAGCCCTTTGTCAGATGAGTAGATTGCAAAAATTTTCTCCCATTCTGTAGGTTGCCTGTTTATTCTGATGGTAGTTTCTTCTGCTGTGCAGAAGCTCTTTAGTTTAATTAGATCCCATTTGTCAATTTTGGCTTCTGTTGCCATTGCTTTTGTTGTTTTAGACATGAAGTCCTTGCCCACGCTTGTGCCCTGAATGGTATCGCCTAGGTTTTCTTCTAGGGTTTTTATGGTTTTAGGTCTAACATTTAAGTCTCTAATCCATCTTGAATTAATTTTTGTATAACACGTAAGGAAAGGATACAGTTTCAGCTTTCTACTTATGGCTAGCCACTTTTCCCAGCAGCATTTATTAAATAGGGAATCCTTTCTCCATTTCTTGTTTTTGTCAGGTTTGTCAAAGATCAGATGGTTGTAGATGTGTGGTATTATTTCTGAGGGCTCTGTTCTGTTCCATTGGTCTATAGCTCTGTTTTGGTACTAGTACCATGCTGTTTTGGTTACTCTAGCCTTGTAGTATAGTTTGAAGTCAGGTAGCGTGATGACTCCAGCTTTGTTCTTTTGACGTAGGATTGTCTTGGCAATGCGGGCTCTTTTTTGGTTCCATATGAACTTTAAAGTAGTTTTTTCCAATTCTGTGAAGAAAGTCACTGGTAGCTTAATGGGGATGGCATTGAATCTATAAATTACCTTGCACAGTATGGCCATTTTCACTATATTGATTCTTCCTATCCATGAGCATGGAATGTATGGAATGGTCTCCCATTTGTTTCTGTCCTCTTTTATTTCATTGAGCAGTGGTTTGTAGTTCTCCTTGAAGAGGTCCTTCACATCCCTTGTAAGTTGGATTCCTAGATATTTTATTCTCTTTGAAGCAATTGTGAATGGGAGTTAACTTATGATTTGGTTCTCTGTTTGTCTGTCATTGGTGTATAAGAATGCTTGTGATTTTTGCAAATTGATTTTGTATCCTGAGACTTTGCTGAAGTTGCTTATCAGCTTAAGGAGATTTGGGGCTGAGATGATGAGGTTTTCTAAATATACAATCATGTCATCTGCAAACAGGGACAATTTGACTTCCTCTTTTCCTAATTGAATACCCTTTATTTCTTTCTCTTGCCTGGTTGCCCTGGCCAGAAGTTCAACACTATGTTGAATAGGAGTGGTGAAAGAGGGCATCCCTGTCTTATGCTAGCTTTCAAGGGGAATGCTTCCAGTTTTTGCCTATTCAATATGACATTGGCTGTGGGTTTGTCATAAATAGCTCTTATTATTTGGAGATATGTTCCATCAATTCCGAATTTATTAAATTTTTAGCATGAAGAGCTGTTGAATTTTGTCAAAGGCCTTTTCTGCATCTATTGAGATAATCATGTGGTTTTTGTCTTTGGTTCTGTTTATATGCTGGATTACGTTTATTGATTTGTGTATGTTGAACCAGTCTTGCATCCCAGGGATGAAGCCCACTTGATCATGGTGGATAAGCTTTTTGAAGTGCTGTGGATTTGGTTTACCAGTATTTTATTGAGGATTTTTGCATGGATGTTCATCAGGGATATTGGTCTAAAATTCTCTTTTTTGTTGTTGTGTCTCTGCCAGGCTTTGGTATCAGGATGATGTTGGCCTTGTAAAATGAGTTAAGGAGGATCCCCTCTTTTTCTATTGATTGGAATAGTTTCAGAAGGAATGGTACCGGCTCCTCCTTGTACCTCTGGTAGAATTCGGCTATGAATCTTTCTGGTCCTGGACTTTTTTGGTTGGTAGGCTATTAATTATTGCCTCCATTTCAGAGCCTGTTATTGGTCTATTCAGGGATTCAACTTCTTCCTGGTTTAGTCTTGGGAGAATGTATGTGTCCAGCAATTTATCCATTTATTCTAGGTTTTCTAGCTTATTTATGTAGAGGTGTTTTTAGTATTCTCTGATGGTAGTTTGCATTTCTGTGGGGTCAGTGGTGATATCCCATTTATCATTTTTTTTATTGCATCTATTTGATTCTTCTCTTTTTTCTTCTTTATTAGTCTTGCTAGCTATCAATTTTGTTAACCTTTTCAAAAAACCAGCTTCTGGATTCATTGACTTTTTGGAGGGTTTTTTGTGTTTCTGTCTCCTTGAGTTCCGCTCTGATCTTAGTTATTTCTTGCCTCCTGCTAGCTTTTGAATGTATTTGCTCTTGCTTCTCTAGTTCTTTTAGTTGTGATATTAGGATGTCAATTTTAGATCTTTCCTGCTTTCTCTTGTGGGCATTTATTGCTATAAATTTCCCTCTACACACTGCTTTAAATGTGTCCAGAGATTCTGGTATGACGTATCTTTGTTCTCATTGGTTTCAAAGAACATCTTTATTTCTGCCTTCATTTCGTTATGTAACCAGTAGTCATTCAGGAGCAGGTTGTTTAGTTTCCATTTAGTTGAGAAGTTTTGATTGAGTTTCTTAATCCTGAGTTCTTGTTTGATTGCACTGTGGTCTGAGAGACAGTTTGTTATAATTTCTGTTCTTTTATATTTCCTGAGGAGTGCTTTACTTCCAACTATGTGGTCAATTTTGGAATAAGTGTGATGTGGTGCTGAGAAGAATGTATATTTTGTTGGTTTGGGGTGGAGAGTTCTGTAGATGTCTATTAGGTCTGCTTGGTGAAGAGTTGGGTTCAATTCCTGTATATTCTTAACTTTCTGTCTCGTTGATCTGTCTAATGTTGACAGTGGGGTATTAAAGTCTCCCATTATCATTGTGTGGGAGTCTAAGTCTCTTTGTAAGTCTCTAAGGACTTGCTTTATGCATCTGGGTGCTCCTGAATTGGGTGCATATATATTTTGGATAGTTAGCTCTTCTTGTTGAATTGATCCCTTTACGATTATGTAATGGCCTTCTTTGTCTCTTTTGATCTTTGTTGGTTTAAACTCTGCTTTACCAGCAACTAGGATTGCAACCCCTGCCGTTTTTTGTTTTCCATTTGCTTGGTAGATCTTCCTCCATCCCTTTATTTTGAGCCTATGTGTGTCTCTGCATATGAGATGGGTCTCCTGAATACAGCAAACTGATGGGTCTTGTCACCACCAGGCCTGCCCTACAAGAGCTCCTGACTCTTTATCCAACTTGCCAGTCTGTGTCTTTTAATTGGAACATTTAGCCCATTTACATTTAGGTTAATATTGTTACATGTGAACTTGATCCTGTCATTATGATGTTAGCTGCTTATTTTGCTCATTAGTTGATGCGGTTTCTTCCTAGCATCGATGGTCTTTACATTTTGGCATGTTTTTGCAGTGGCCGGTACCAGTTGTTCATTTCCATGTTTAGTGCTTCCTTCAGGAGCTCTTGTAAGGCAGGCCTGGTGGTGACAAAATCTCTCAGCGTTTGCTTGTCTGTAAGGATTTTATTTCTCCCTCACTTATGAAACTTAATTTGGCTCGATATGAAATTCTGGGTTGAAAATTCTTTTCTTTAAGAATGTTGAATATTGCCCCACGCCTCCCTTCTGGCTTGTAGAGTTTCTGCCGAGAGATCAACTGTTAGTCTCATGGGCTTCCCTTTGTGGGTAACCCGACCTTTCTTTCTGGCTGCCCTTAACATTTTTTCCTTCATTTCAACTTTGGTGAATCTGACAATTATATGTCTTGGAGTTGCTCTTCTAGAGGAGTATCTTTGTGGCATTCTCTGTATTTCCTGAATTTGAATTTCGGCCTGCCTTGCTAGGTTGGGGGAGTTCTCCTGGATAATATCCTGCAGATGTTTTCCAACTTGGTTCCATTCTCCCCCTCACTTTCAGGTACACAAATCAGACATAGATTGTGCCTTTTCCCATAGTCCCATATTTCTTGGAGGCTTTGTTCATTTCTTTTTACTCTTTTTTCTCTAAAGTTCTCTTCTCACTTCATTTTATTTATTTGATCTTCAATCACTGACGCACTTTCTTCCAGTTGACCGAGTCGGTTATTGAAGCTTGCGCATTTGTCATGTAGTTCTTGTGTCATGGTTTTCAGCTCTCTCAGGTCATTTAAGGACTTCTTTACATTGGTTATTCTAGTTAGCCATTCAGGAAATATTTTTTCAAGGTTTTTAGCTTCTTTGCTATGGGTTCGAACTTCCTCCTTTAGCTCGGAGAAGTTTGATCGTCTGAAGCCTTCTTCTCTCAACTCGTCAAAGTCATTCTCTGTTCAGCTTTGTTCCATTGCTGGAGAGGAGCTGCATTCCTTTGGAGGGGGAGTGGTGCGCAGGTTTTTAGAATTTTCAGTTTTTCTGCACTTCTTTTTCCCCATCTTTGTGATTTTATCTACCTTTGGTCTTTGATGATGTTGATGTACAGATGGGGTTTTGGTGTGGATGTCCTTTCTGTTTGTTTGTTAGCTTTCTTTCTAATAGTCATGACCCTCAGCTGCAGGTCTGTTGGAGTTTGCTCAAGGTCCACTCCAGACCCTGTTTGCCTGGGTGGCAGCAGTGGAGGCTACAGAAGAGTGAATATTGCTGAACAGCGAATGTTTCTGCCTGATTATCCTCTGGAAGGTTCATCTCAGAGGGGTACCCGGTTTTGTGAGGTGTGAGGGGTCAATCTGACCCTAGTGGGGGTGTCTCCCATTTAGGCTACTCCAGGGTCAGGGACCCACTTGAGCAGGCAGTCTGTCTGTTCTCAGATCTCAAACTGCATGCTGGGAGAACCACTACTCTCTTCAAAGCTGTCAGACAGGGACATTTAAATCTGCAGAGGTTTCTGCTGCCTATTGTTTGGCTATGCCCTCTCCCCAGAAGTGGAGTCTACAGAGGCAGGCAGGCCTCTTTGAGCTGTGGTGGGCTCCACCCAGTTCGAGCTTCCCCACCACTTTGTTTACCTACTCAAGCCTCAGCAATGGCGAGCGCCCCTCCCCCAGCCTTGCAGCCTCCTTGCAGTTAGGTCTTGGACTACTGTGCTAGCAATGAGGGAGGCTCTGTGGGCGTGGGACTCTCCAAGCCAGATGCGGGATATAATCTCCTGGTGTGACGTTTGCTGAGACCCTTGATAAAGGACAGTGTTAGGGTGGGAGTAACCCAATTTTCCAGGTGCTGTGTATCACGGTTTCCCTTGGCTAGGAAAGGGAATTCCCTTCCCCCTTGCACTTCCTGGGTGAGGTGATGGCTCGCCCTGCTTTGGTTGTTGCTCTGTGTGCTGCATTCACTGTCCTGCCCCCACTGTCCAACAAGCCCCAGTGAGATGAACCCGGTACCTCAGTTGGAAATGCAGAAATCACCCGTCTCCTGTGTTGCTCACGCTGGGAGCTGGAGGCTGGATCTGTTCCTATTCGACCATCTTGGAACTGCCTCTCATGGCTCCTTTAATGAACAAAAGGTTTTAGCTTAGATATCTTCTGTTTGTCAAATTTTTCTGATTTTGACTTTTCAAAATATGCTGTCATATACAAGAAACCCTTGGATATAAAATTCCATGAATATTTCTCTTTTCTTGCAGTCATAACTTCGGTGGATGTCATCAATTAATCTCTGGGTTATAGCATGTTTTCTTGAAAGTGTTCCACAGTCTATTTTGGGCATTGAGAATTTCATCAAACTTAAGCGAATATTTCTACAAATCGAAGGCATAGTCCCTTTTGATGCTTTATTATTTGCATATATTGCTTCCACAAGACCATTTCATGTAAAGACTTGTCTTGTCCCCACAGCCAGATCATTGCAACATGATATAGAATCAATTGGTCAAAAGTGGGAAGGTTATCTCTGGAATGTCTATTTGACTCCATTGATCTCTCCATTTTAATTAAGACAGAATATGCTGTGTTGATTACATAACATTGCTGCACATTCTCAAATCAGAAAGTGTAGTTCCAACTTCTTGTCCTTCAATCGCGGAAAGAATGATCTTATCTCCCAGATGCACATGCTTGGAAGTACTTCTCAACACACACACACACTCACATCCAGATACAAAGATACAAATACACACACAGACACAAACTGTTTAATATGTACACAATTGTTAACTGGCATTGTTTTACATGAAATAAGGCAAATGTGTAGCCACTGTCCTAACCCACTTCCACTCCTATCATATTTGCCCATAACACTGATTAGTAAATCTGATTCAACTGTTCTATAATCACAATTTAAGCTGTGTCCATTAAATTCCCTGAGGAATGCAAAAGGATACAACCTAAGACACAAAACTTAATTGACTGCTGATATTTCATTGCTAAATTGGGTAATTGGTGGGTAAATGTAGTGGAACCGGTGGGTGGGCATTAGTTATATAAGGGGTGAAGCAGCAAGATACTTCATTATTAAAAGATGTTTGAAAGAAATTGAAACACAGGAGTGTGTGTATTCAGCTGAAATAAAATTAGAAAACCCAGAAATAAATCTCACTTGGGGTGTAAAAAAATGGCATTAGGGGAGATTCTGGGTCAATCGTCCAACTGTGCAAACTGGATCTTGGAAGCAGGATCCCTGTCCTGCAATGAGACTTGTTTATTGGTGGTGGTGTTCCAGTGGAAACGATTTTGGAGAATGGCCCCTTCCTTTTGTGTATCTGCTGATTAGATTTCATGGCTGATTAGATTTCATGGGAAATCTGGGGTTTTAAACTCTATTTAAATGTTAACATAATTCATTCAAATAGCAAAAAATCAACAGGTTCTTTGATGTGGAATCATCGCGGATCAATTTCTTCTTAGGTACAGTTATTAAAATTGACCTACCAGAGTTAAACAATTGTGGAGAATGGCCTCTTCCTTTAGTGTATTTGCTGATTAGATTGAATTGTACATTTATCATTAGGTATAGTGATCAAAGTTGACCTACGCAAGAGTAGAGATGTCCAGGACAGAACTCAGGACTCTGTAGAATCACAGAATCTTGGGTGCAACACTGTTCAAGCACATAAATATGCTCATTCAGAGTGTTTCGGTGCGACACATGTGTGAACTGCAGCGTAATGAGCACGACACACAGACAGGTTATCAAGTGGACTCACCTCAATCAGTTATGGGCATTACAGAACACTGATGCCAAGTTCCCAGATCCAGAGGAAAGAAACTCCAGCATCCTGTGTAAAGCCACGGCATCTGGATTTCTCATGATTCTGGGGATCATGCTCCTGAAAAGGGTGACTCCTTCCTCCTTGTAGAGCATCTTTCTCAGCAGCGCTCATTTCTTCTTCCAGAACTCTGTCCAACAGAAAGAGGAAGCCTTCTGATAGAGCACACCTGACCCATGAAAAGAAAAGGGAAAGAAAGGAGGCCAAAGGTCACACTCTCCTCATTCCACCATCCTCCCTAAAATCATCCTGATTTCGTGGGCCCTGAGACCGGGGATGCTTCTGTACACCTCGAGGCCTTGGCGCCTGGCCCAAATTCTATTCTCTTTCTCATTATCTGAAAAATTTTAAGAAAATCCCTAGAGCCAGGATCTTTATTCCTAGTAAGCCGAAAGTCCCAAAGAAACACCCAAATTCTGTCCCTCTTAGTTTGGGAAACAAGTCTACCTTCATCAGCATGACATTTTCCACCAAATGTGGTAACTGCAAGTCCACCACACAATGCTTAACTGGAATTGGAAGCACCATCTCAGACGATGAAAAATACATGCAAGAATCCCTAAGACAAATGGTTTATTTTTCCCTTTCTTACTAAAACAACTGCCAGTATTAACAATGGTATGCAAATCTCTTTTAGACGCCCTGCTTTTAAATCTCTATGTTTCTTCCTGAGACAGGGACTCATTCCCATCACCCAGGCATTTACAGTCTTTAATTCTGGTTATATGCTATTCTCAAATTTACAACTATTTATTTCATCTCTCTCAAATGTTGATCTATTATCACATACGTATTAAAATATTATCTCCCATGCTGCGTGATATGTTGTTTTTATATTCATCCTTTCTTAAACGAACCAAAGGTTTTAGTTGGATTAGATTGTGATTAGTCCAGTTTTCTGATTTCATGATTTCTTAAATTGCGGTCATACGACCTCAATCACTGGAAATAGAATGTCATGAGTATTTCTCTTTACTTGCAATCATAAATTCGGGGAATGTCATCAATTTGTATGTCGGCGATTGCATGATTTCCTGAAAGTCTTTCACAGTCTAATTTGGGCACTGAGTATTTCGTCTAGGTTCAGTGCATGTTTCCAACACTTGATGCTTTATGATTTGGGTATATAGCTTCCACAAGAGCATTTCCTGCAAAGACATGTCTTGGTCCCCACTGGCAAGTCATTTCACTCGAACACAGAATCAATAGGCTGAACATGGAAAGGTTACTGCTAGAATACTTATTAGACTGCATGGATCTATTCTTTGATATTAAGGAAACAAATACACTGTGTTATTAACTGTACTTCATTGACGATTCTCAAGTCAGAAAGTACAGGTCTGACTTCCTGTCCTTCAATGCATGAAAGGATGATCGTATCTGCCAAAAGCACATAGTTAGAAGCACATCGCAGCTCAAACACACACACACCCAGAAATATAAACAAACACAAAGAAACACTCACATGGGCATGATTCTGCATGTTTTAAGTAAACTAACGCATTTTAAGTAAACTACCACTTACGTTTACTGTTTTAAGTAAACACCACTGTTTTAAGTAAACTAACGCATCCCCCAGGAGTTTTAAGTGAACTCCCTGGGGAATACAAGGGGACACACCCTGTGATTCATTCTTTAACTGAGTGCTGATATTGGATTGGTGGACCGCGTACCTGATGGGTGGGTGGGGTGTTCGAGGTAGGCGGGGTTGTGTTATATAAGGGCTGATGCGGCCAGGTGGCGTGTCATTTGAAGACTCTCTCGGAAGAGATAGCATCTTTCTGCAACGTGCGGTCCCAGCAGAGAAAGCTTGTGATCCTTGCTCCTGGCGACATGGAGGCCGATTCACTCCACTTGGGAGGTGAGTGGCAGTTCAACCACTTTTCAAAACTCACATCTTCTCGGCCAGATGCAGCTTTTGCTGAAATCCAGCGGACTTCTCTACCTGAGAAGTCACCACTGTCATCTGAGACCCATGTCGACCTCTGTGATGGTTTGGCTCCTGTGGCAAGACAGCCTGCCCCTGGGGAGAAGCTTCCTCTCAGTAGCAGGAGACCTGCTGCGGTGGGGGCTGGGCTCCAGAATATGGGAAATACTTGCTCTGTGAATGCTTCCCTGCAGTGCCTGACATACACACCACCCCTTGCCAACTACATGCTGTCCCGGGAGCACTCTCAACTTTGTCATCATCACAAGTGCTGCATGCTGTGTACGATGGAAGCTCACATCACACGGGCCCTCCACCGTCCTGGCCACGTCATCCAGCCCTCACAGGCATTGGTTGCTGGCTTCCATCGAGGCAAGCAGGAAGATGCCCATGAATTTCTGATGTTCATTGTGGATGCCATGAAAAAGGCATGCCTTCCCGGGCACAAGCAGGTAGATCATGACTCTGAGGACACCACCCTCATCCACCAGATATTTGGAGGCTGCTGGAGATCTCAAATCAAGTGTCTCCACTGCCAGGGCGTTTCGGACACCTTTGACCCTTACCTGGACATTGCCCTGGATATCCAGGCAGCTCAGAGTGTGAAGCAAGCTTTGGAACAGGTGGTGAAGCCCGAAGAACTCAATGGAGAGAATGCCTATCATTGTGGTCTTTGTCTCCAGAAGGCGCCTGCCTCCAAGACGTTCACTCTACACACTTCTGCCAAGGTCCTCATCCTTGTATTGAAGAGATTCTCCGATGTCACAGGCAACAAACTTGCCAAGAATGTGCAATACCCTGAGTGCCTTGACATGCAGCCATACATGTCTCAGCAGAACACAGGACCTCTTGTCTATGTCCTCTATGCTGTGCTGGTCCATGCTGGGTGGAGTTGTCACAACGGACATTACCTCTCTTATGTCAAAGCTCCAGGAGGCCAGTGGTATAAAATGGATGACGCCGAGGTCACTGCCTGTAGCATCGCTTCTGTCCTGAGTCAACAGGCCTATGTCCTCTTTTACATCCAGAAGAGTCAACTGGAAAGATGCAGTGAGAGTGTGTCAATAGGCAGGGAACCAGGAGCCCTTGGTGCTGAACACAAAGACAGGCGAGCAACGCAAGGAGAGCTCCAGAGACAACCCTGCCTCCAGGTAGCCGACTTGGAGGAGCACTTGGTGGAAAGAGCCACTCAGGAAAGCACCTTAGACCACTGGAAGTTCCTCCAAGAGCAAAACAAAACCAAGCCTGACTTCAACGTCAGAAAAGTCGAATGTACCCTGCCTCCCAACGTGCTTGTGATTCATCCATCAAAATACAAGAGTGGGATGAACAACCGTCATCCTGAACAGCAAAGCTCCCTGCTGAACCTCTCTTCAAGGAACCTGGCACCTCAGGAGTCCATGAACACTGGCACACTCACTTCTCTGCAAGGGAGGACCAGGAGATCCAAAGGGAGGAACAAACACAGCAAGAGGGCTCTGTTTGTGTGCCAGTGATCTCAGGAAAAGTCTCCATGCAAACGCAGGAGTGCATGCGCACACACACTGACACACACACACATACACGTACACACACACACACACACACCCACGAGGGGGTTCGCGCGCACACACACACACACCATCACATACGCAGTCAATCCGACATAAAGTAATGAGGAGCCCAGGTGTCTGTCTACACAAGAGGGAAAACTGGATAGTGATGGCTGCGTTTCAGGATGAGCCCAGACATGGGAAACATCGAGTTTTGCAGTCGTGAGTCTTCTGAACCTGTGGAGGGATTGTCTGTGTGTTTGTGTTCACGGTAGATGTCATTCAGTGTGAACTTCTGAATATGACATATTGCGGTGTAGGGTTGCGCGTGAGGTTATTGCAGGGGACGGGGTTGACTATTTTCTCTTGGGGTGTGTTTCATTCGTCAGTTGTTGGTGAGCACCAGAAGTTGAAATTTTGCGAACGTGGGACTTGTGTGGATCCTTCTCGCTACCTTGAGTAGTGGAAACTGGAACGCATTTGAAGAGAGGAAGGGTGTTCTTCTTTTGAACCTGCCTCGCCGTTTTTACATTACTTGTTGAATGGACGTCAGGCGCCCTAGGACTTGTGCCCTTGGTGGAACCCACAGAATGCTGGAGACAGACAGACAGACACACTTGCCTATTGAATGGTGTCCATTTCCGATGAATTGAAGCAGAAAATCATCCCACTGGTATGTGCGTCATTTGGAAGTAAGTCGTATTGATAATAAAGGAAATCAAACACAGGAGCGTGCGTGTATTCAACTAAAATAAAATCAACAAGCACTGAAATAAATCGCATTTGGTGTGCATCAAAATGGCGTCTGGGAGATTCCGGGTCAATCGTCCAGCTGCGAAAGGTGCATCTCTGAAGCACAGTCCCTGACCTGCAGTGAGACTTGTTCATCCGAGGTGGTGTTGCAGTGGAAATGATTGTGGGAAATGGCCCCTTCCTTTTGTGTATTCGCTGATTGGATTTCAGGCTCCGTTTCTCGTTCGGTACAGCGATCCAAGTTGACCAACCCGAGAGGAAAGATGTCCAGGGCATAACTCAGGGCTCCATACAACCACAGAATCTTGGGTGCAACCCTGCTCAAGCACACAAATGCGCGTATTAACAGTGTCTCTGTGTGACGTGTGTGCAAAGTACAGTGTGATGAGCATGACTGGCAGACAGGTGATCCATTGGGCTCACCTGAAAATCAGTTATGAGCATGAAAGAACACCGACACCCAGGTCCCCGCTTCAGACATAACACCCACCAGCGTCTTGTGTGAAGCCACGGCATCTGGACTGCTCATGCTTCTGGGGATCATTCTCCTGAAAATGGTGGCTCCTTTCTCCCTGTGGAGCAACTCTCTACGCAGCGCTTCTTTCCTCCCCCAGGACTCATTTCATCGGGCCCGGGAAGCCTTCTGATTCAACACACCTGACCCATGAAAAGAGAAGGGAAAGAAAGGGGGCCAAAGGTCACACTCTCCTCATTCCACCATCCTCCCTAAAATCATCCTGATTTCATGGGCCCTGAGACCGGGGATGCTTCTGTACACCTCGAGGCCTTTGCGCCTGGCCCAAATTCTATTCTCTTTCTCATTATCTGAAAAATTTTAAGAAAATCCCTAGAGCCAGGATCTTTATTCCTAGTAAGCCGAAAGTCCCAAAGAAACACCCAAATTCTGTCCCTCTTAGTTTGGGAAACAAGTCTACCTTCATCAGCATGACATTTTCCACCAAATGTGGTAACTGCAAGTCCACCACACAATGCTTAACTGGAATTGGAAGCAACATCTCAGACGATGAAGAATACATGCAAGAATCCCTAAGACAAATGGTTTATTTTTCCCTTTCTTACTAAAACAACTGCCAGTATTAACAATGGTATGCAAATCTCTTTTAGACGCCCTGCTTTTAAATCTCTATGTTTCTTCCTGAGACAGGGACTCATTCCCATCACCCAGGCATTTACAGTCTTTAATTCTGGTTATATGCTATTCTCAAATTTACAACTATTTATTTCATCTCTCTCAAATGTTGATCTATTATCACATACGTATTAAAATATTATCTCCCATGCTGCGTGATATGTTGTTTTTATATTCATCCTTTCTTAAACGAACCAAAGGTTTTAGTTGGATTAGATTGTGATTAGTCAAGTTTTCTGATTTCATGATTTCTTAAATTGCGGTCATACGACCTCAATCACTGGAAATAGAATGTCATGAGTATTTCTCTTTACTTGCAATCATAAATTCGGGGAATGTCATCAATTGGTATGTCGGTGATTGCATGATTTCCTGAAAGTCTTTCACAGTCTAATTTGGGCACTGAGTATTTCGTCTAGGTTCAGTGCATGTTTCCAACACTTGATGCTTTATGATTTGGGTATATAGCTTCCACAAGAGCATTTCCTGCAAAGACATGTCTTGGTCCCCACTGGCAAGTCATTTCACTCGAACACAGAATCAATAGGCTGAACATGGAAAGGTTACTGCTAGAATACTTATTAGACTGCATGGATCTATTCTTTGATATTAAGGAAACAAATACACTGTGTTATTAACTGTACTTCATTGACGATTCTCAAGTCAGAAAGTACAGGTCTGACTTCCTGTCCTTCAATGCCTGAAAGGATGATCGTATCTGCCAAAAGCACATAGTTAGAAGCACATCGCAGCTCAAACACACACACACCCAGAAATATAAACAAACACAAAGAAACACTCACATGGGCATGATTCTGCATGTTTTAAGTAAACTAACGCATTTTAAGTAAACTACCACTTACGTTTACTGTTTTAAGTAAACACCACTGTTTTAAGTAAACTAACGCATCCCCCAGGAGTTTTAAGTGAACTCCCTGGGGAATACAAGGGGACACACCCTGTGATTCATTCTTTAACTGAGTGCTGATATTGGATTGGTGGACCGCGTACCTGATGGGTGGGTGGGGTGTTCGAGGTAGGCGGGGTTGAGTTATATAAGGGCTGATGCGGCCAGGTGGCGTGTCATTTGAAGACTCTCTCGGAAGAGATAGCATCTTTCTGCAACGTGCGGTCCCAGCAGAGAAAGCTTGTGATCCTTGCTCCTGGCGACATGGAGGCCGATTCACTCCACTTGGGAGGTGAGTGGCAGTTCAACCACTTTTCAAAACTCACATCTTCTCGGCCAGATGCAGCTTTTGCTGAAATCCAGCGGACTTCTCTACCTGAGAAGTCACCACTGTCATCTGAGACCCATGTCGACCTCTGTGATGGTTTGGCTCCTGTGGCAAGACAGCCTGCCCCTGGGGAGAAGCTTCCTCTCAGTAGCAGGAGACCTGCTGCGGTGGGGGCTGGGCTCCAGAATATGGGAAATACTTGCTCTGTGAATGCTTCCCTGCAGTGCCTGACATACACACCACCCCTTGCCAACTACATGCTGTCCCGGGAGCACTCTCAACTTTGTCATCATCACAAGTGCTGCATGCTGTGTACGATGGAAGCTCACATCACACGGGCCCTCCACCGTCCTGGCCACGTCATCCAGCCCTCACAGGCATTGGTTGCTGGCTTCCATCGAGGCAAGCAGGAAGATGCCCATGAATTTCTGATGTTCATTGTGGATGCCATGAAAAAGGCATGCCTTCCCGGGCACAAGCAGGTAGATCATGACTCTGAGGACACCACCCTCATCCACCAGATATTTGGAGGCTGCTGGAGATCTCAAATCAAGTGTCTCCACTGCCAGGGCGTTTCGGACACCTTTGACCCTTACCTGGACATTGCCCTGGATATCCAGGCAGCTCAGAGTGTGAAGCAAGCTTTGGAACAGGTGGTGAAGCCCGAAGAACTCAATGGAGAGAATGCCTATCATTGTGGTCTTTGTCTCCAGAAGGCGCCTGCCTCCAAGACGTTCACTCTACACACTTCTGCCAAGGTCCTCATCCTTGTATTGAAGAGATTCTCCGATGTCACAGGCAACAAACTTGCCAAGAACGTGCAATACCCTGAGTGCCTTGACATGCAGCCATACATGTCTCAGCAGAACACAGGACCTCTTGTCTATGTCCTCTATGCTGTGCTGGTCCATGCTGGGTGGAGTTGTCACAACGGACATTACCTCTCTTATGTCAAAGCTCCAGGAGGCCAGTGGTATAAAATGGATGACGCCGAGGTCACTGCCTGTAGCATCGCTTCTGTCCTGAGTCAACAGGCCTATGTCCTCTTTTACATCCAGAAGAGTCAACTGGAAAGATGCAGTGAGAGTGTGTCAATAGGCAGGGAACCAGGAGCCCTTGGTGCTGAACACAAAGACAGGCGAGCAACGCAAGGAGAGCTCCAGAGAGAACCCTGCCTCCAGGTAGCCGACTTGGAGGAGCACTTGGTGGAAAGAGCCACTCAGGAAAGCACCTTAGACCACTGGAAGTTCCTCCAAGAGCAAAACAAAACCAAGCCTGACTTCAACGTCAGAAAAGTCGAATGTACCCTGCCTCCCAACGTGCTTGTGATTCATCCATCAAAATACAAGAGTGGGATGAACAACCGTCATCCTGAACAGCAAAGCTCCCTGCTGAACCTCTCTTCAAGGAACCTGGCACCTCAGGAGTCCATGAACACTGGCACACTCACTTCTCTGCAAGGGAGGACCAGGAGATCCAAAGGGAGGAACAAACACAGCAAGAGGGCTCTGTTTGTGTGCCAGTGATCTCAGGAAAAGTCTCCATGCAAACGCAGGAGTGCATGCGCACACACACTGACACACACACACATACACGTACACACACACACACACACACCCACGAGGGGGATCGCGCGCGCACACACACACACCATCACATACGCAGTCAATCCGACATAAAGTAATGAGGAGCCCAGGTGTCTGTCTACACAAGAGGGAAAACTGGATAGTGATGGCTGCGTTTCAGGATGAGCCCAGACATGGGAAACATCGAGTTTTGCAGTCGTGAGTCTTCTGAACCTGTGGAGGGATTGTCTGTGTGTTTGTGTTCACGGTAGATGTCATTCAGTGTGAACTTCTGAATATGACATATTGCGGTGTAGGGTTGCGCGTGAGGTTATTGCAGGGGACGGGGTTGACTATTTTCTCTTGGGGTGTGTTTCATTCGTCAGTTGTTGGTGAGCACCAGAAGTTGAAATTTTGCGAACGTGGGACTTGTGTGGATCCTTCTCGCTACCTTGAGTAGTGGAAACTGGAACACATTTGAAGAGAGGAAGGGTGTTCTTCTTTTGAACCTGCCTCGCCGTTTTTACATTACTTGTTGAATGGACGTCAGGCGCCCTAGGACTTGTGCCCTTGGTGGAACCCACAGAATGCTGGAGACAGACAGACAGACACACTTGCCTATTGAATGGTGTCCATTTCCGATGAATTGAAGCAGAAAATCATCCCACTGGTATGTGCGTCATTTGGAAGTAAGTCGTATTGATAATAAAGGAAATCAAACACAGGAGCGTGCGTGTATTCAACTAAAATAAAATCAACAAGCACTGAAATAAATCGCATTTGGTGTGCATCAAAATGGCGTCTGGGAGATTCCGGGTCAATCGTCCAGCTGCGAAAGGTGCATCTCTGAAGCACAGTCCCTGACCTGCAGTGAGACTTGTTCATCCGAGGTGGTGTTGCAGTGGAAATGATTGTGGGAAATGGCCCCTTCCTTTTGTGTATTCGCTGATTGGATTTCAGGCTCCGTTTCTCGTTCGGTACAGCGATCCAAGTTGACCAACCCGAGAGGAAAGATGTCCAGGGCATAACTCAGGGCTCCATACAACCACAGAATCTTGGGTGCAACCCTGCTCAAGCACACAAATGCGCGTATTAACAGTGTCTCTGTGTGACGTGTGTGCAAAGTACAGTGTGATGAGCATGACTGGCAGACAGGTGATCCATTGGGCTCACCTGAAAATCAGTTATGAGCATGAAAGAACACCGACACCCAGGTCCCCGCTTCAGACATAACACCCACCAGCGTCTTGTGTGAAGCCACGGCATCTGGACTGCTCATGCTTCTGGGGATCATTCTCCTGAAAATGGTGGCTCCTTTCTCCCTGTGGAGCAACTCTCTACGCAGCGCTTCTTTCCTCCCCCAGGACTCATTTCATCGGGCCCGGGAAGCCTTCTGATTCAACACACCTGACCCATGAAAAGAGAAGGGAAAGAAAGGGGGCCAAAGGTCACACTCTCCTCATTCCACCATCCTCCCTAAAATCATCCTGATTTCATGGGCCCTGAGACCGGGGATGCTTCTGTACACCTCGAGGCCTTTGCGCCTGGCCCAAATTCTATTCTCTTTCTCATTATCTGAAAAATTTTAAGAAAATCCCTAGAGCCAGGATCTTTATTCCTAGTAAGCCGAAAGTCCCAAAGAAACACCCAAATTCTGTCCCTCTTAGTTTGGGAAACAAGTCTACCTTCATCAGCATGACATTTTCCACCAAATGTGGTAACTGCAAGTCCACCACACAATGCTTAACTGGAATTGGAAGCACCATCTCAGACGATGAAAAATACATGCAAGAATCCCTAAGACAAATGGTTTATTTTTCCCTTTCTTACTAAAACAACTGCCAGTATTAACAATGGTATGCAAATCTCTTTTAGACGCCCTGCTTTTAAATCTCTATGTTTCTTCCTGAGACAGGGACTCATTCCCATCACCCAGGCATTTACAGTCTTTAATTCTGGTTATATGCTATTCTCAAATTTACAACTATTTATTTCATCTCTCTCAAATGTTGATCTATTATCACATACGTATTAAAATATTATCTCCCATGCTGCGTGATATGTTGTTTTTATATTCATCCTTTCTTAAACGAACCAAAGGTTTTAGTTGGATTAGATTGTGATTAGTCAAGTTTTCTGATTTCATGATTTCTTAAATTGCGGTCATACGACCTCAATCACTGGAAATAGAATGTCATGAGTATTTCTCTTTACTTGCAATCATAAATTCGGGGAATGTCATCAATTGGTATGTCGGTGATTGCATGATTTCCTGAAAGTCTTTCACAGTCTAATTTGGGCACTGAGTATTTCGTCTAGGTTCAGTGCATGTTTCCAACACTTGATGCTTTATGATTTGGGTATATAGCTTCCACAAGAGCATTTCCTGCAAAGACATGTCTTGGTCCCCACTGGCAAGTCATTTCACTCGAACACAGAATCAATAGGCTGAACATGGAAAGGTTACTGCTAGAATACTTATTAGACTGCATGGATCTATTCTTTGATATTAAGGAAACAAATACACTGTGTTATTAACTGTACTTCATTGACGATTCTCAAGTCAGAAAGTACAGGTCTGACTTCCTGTCCTTCAATGCCTGAAAGGATGATCGTATCTGCCAAAAGCACATAGTTAGAAGCACATCGCAGCTCAAACACACACACACCCAGAAATATAAACAAACACAAAGAAACACTCACATGGGCATGATTCTGCATGTTTTAAGTAAACTAACGCATTTTAAGTAAACTACCACTTACGTTTACTGTTTTAAGTAAACACCACTGTTTTAAGTAAACTAACGCATCCCCCAGGAGTTTTAAGTGAACTCCCTGGGGAATACAAGGGGACACACCCTGTGATTCATTCTTTAACTGAGTGCTGATATTGGATTGGTGGACCGCGTACCTGATGGGTGGGTGGGGTGTTCGAGGTAGGCGGGGTTGAGTTATATAAGGGCTGATGCGGCCAGGTGGCGTGTCATTTGAAGACTCTCTCGGAAGAGATAGCATCTTTCTGCAACGTGCGGTCCCAGCAGAGAAAGCTTGTGATCCTTGCTCCTGGCGACATGGAGGCCGATTCACTCCACTTGGGAGGTGAGTGGCAGTTCAACCACTTTTCAAAACTCACATCTTCTCGGCCAGATGCAGCTTTTGCTGAAATCCAGCGGACTTCTCTACCTGAGAAGTCACCACTGTCATCTGAGACCCATGTCGACCTCTGTGATGGTTTGGCTCCTGTGGCAAGACAGCCTGCCCCTGGGGAGAAGCTTCCTCTCAGTAGCAGGAGACCTGCTGCGGTGGGGGCTGGGCTCCAGAATATGGGAAATACTTGCTCTGTGAATGCTTCCCTGCAGTGCCTGACATACACACCACCCCTTGCCAACTACATGCTGTCCCGGGAGCACTCTCAACTTTGTCATCATCACAAGTGCTGCATGCTGTGTACGATGGAAGCTCACATCACACGGGCCCTCCACCGTCCTGGCCACGTCATCCAGCCCTCACAGGCATTGGTTGCTGGCTTCCATCGAGGCAAGCAGGAAGATGCCCATGAATTTCTGATGTTCATTGTGGATGCCATGAAAAAGGCATGCCTTCCCGGGCACAAGCAGGTAGATCATGACTCTGAGGACACCACCCTCATCCACCAGATATTTGGAGGCTGCTGGAGATCTCAAATCAAGTGTCTCCACTGCCAGGGCGTTTCGGACACCTTTGACCCTTACCTGGACATTGCCCTGGATATCCAGGCAGCTCAGAGTGTGAAGCAAGCTTTGGAACAGGTGGTGAAGCCCGAAGAACTCAATGGAGAGAATGCCTATCATTGTGGTCTTTGTCTCCAGAAGGCGCCTGCCTCCAAGACGTTCACTCTACACACTTCTGCCAAGGTCCTCATCCTTGTATTGAAGAGATTCTCCGATGTCACAGGCAACAAACTTGCCAAGAATGTGCAATACCCTGAGTGCCTTGACATGCAGCCATACATGTCTCAGCAGAACACAGGACCTCTTGTCTATGTCCTCTATGCTGTGCTGGTCCATGCTGGGTGGAGTTGTCACAACGGACATTACCTCTCTTATGTCAAAGCTCCAGGAGGCCAGTGGTATAAAATGGATGACGCCGAGGTCACTGCCTGTAGCATCGCTTCTGTCCTGAGTCAACAGGCCTATGTCCTCTTTTACATCCAGAAGAGTCAACTGGAAAGATGCAGTGAGAGTGTGTCAATAGGCAGGGAACCAGGAGCCCTTGGTGCTGAACACAAAGACAGGCGAGCAACGCAAGGAGAGCTCCAGAGAGAACCCTGCCTCCAGGTAGCCGACTTGGAGGAGCACTTGGTGGAAAGAGCCACTCAGGAAAGCACCTTAGACCACTGGAAGTTCCTCCAAGAGCAAAACAAAACCAAGCCTGACTTCAACGTCAGAAAAGTCGAATGTACCCTGCCTCCCAACGTGCTTGTGATTCATCCATCAAAATACAAGAGTGGGATGAACAACCGTCATCCTGAACAGCAAAGCTCCCTGCTGAACCTCTCTTCAAGGAACCTGGCACCTCAGGAGTCCATGAACACTGGCACACTCACTTCTCTGCAAGGGAGGACCAGGAGATCCAAAGGGAGGAACAAACACAGCAAGAGGGCTCTGTTTGTGTGCCAGTGATCTCAGGAAAAGTCTCCAGGCAAACGCAGGAGTGCATGCGCACACACACTGACACACACACACACATACACGTACACACACACACACACACCCACGAGGGGGTTCGCGCGCACACACACACACACCATCACATACGCAGTCAATCCGACATAAAGTAATGAGGAGCCCAGGTGTCTGTCTACACAAGAGGGAAAACTGGATAGTGATGGCTGCGTTTCTGGATGAGCCCAGACATGGGAAACATCGAGTTTTGCAGTCGTGAGTCTTCTGAACCTGTGGAGGGATTGTCTGTGTGTTTGTGTTCACGGTAGATGTCATTCAGTGTGAACTTCTGAATATGACATATTGCGGTGTAGGGTTGCGCGAGAGGTTATTGCAGGGGACGGGGTTGACTATTTTCCCTTGGGGTGTGTTTCATTCTTCAGTTGTTGGTGAGCACCAGAAGTTGAAATTTTGCGAACGTGGGACTTCTGTGGATCCTTCTCGCTACCTTGAGTAGCGGAAACTGGAACGCATTTGAAGAGAGGAAGGGTGTTCTTCTTTTGAACCTGCCTCGCCGTTTTTACATTACTTGTTGAATGGACGTCAGGCGCCCTAGGACTTGTGCCCTTGGTGGAACCCACAGAATGCTGGAGACAGACAGACAGACACACTTGCCTATTGAATGGTGTCCATTTCCAATGAATTGAAGCAGAAAATCATCCCACTGGTATGTGAGTCATTTGGAAGTAAGTCGTATTGATAATAAAGGAAATCAAACACAGGAGCGTGCGTGTATTCAACTAAGATACAATCAGCAAGCATTGAAATAAATCGCATTTGGTGTGCATCAAAATGGCGTCTGGGAGATTCCGGGTCAATCGTCCAGCTGCGAAAGGTGCATCTCTGAAGCACAGTCCCTGACCTGCAGTGAGACTTGTTCATCCGAGGTGGTGTTGCACTGGAAATGATGGTGGGAAATGGCCCCTTCCTTTTGTGTATTCGCTGATTGGATTTCAGGCTCCGTTTCTCGTTCGGTACGGCGATCCAAGTTGACCAACCCGAGAGGAAAGATGTCCAGGGCATAACTCAGGGCTCCATACAACCACAGAATCTTGGGTGCAACCCTGCTCAAGCACACAAATGCGCGTATTAACAGTGTCTCTGTGTGACGTGTGTGCAAAGTACAGTGTGATGAGCATGACTGGCAGACAGGTGATCCATTGGGCTCACCTGAAAATCAGTTATGAGCATGAAAGAACACCGACGCCCAGGTCCCCGCTTCAGACATAACACCCACCAGCGTCTTGTGTGAAGCCACGGCATCTGGACTGCTCATGCTTCTGGGGATCATTCTCCTGAAAATGGTGGCTCCTTTCTCCCTGTGGAGCATCTCTCTACGCAGCGCTTCTTTCCTCCCCCAGGACTCATTTCATCGGGCCCGGGAAGCCTTCTGATTCAACACACCTGACCCATGAAAAGAGAAGGGAAAGAAAGGAGGCCAAAGGTCACACTCTCCTCATTCCACCATCCTCCCTAAAATCATCCTGATTTCATGGGCCCTGAGACCGGGGATGCTTCTGTACACCTCGAGGCCTTGGCGCCTGGCCCAAATTCTATTCTCTTTCTCATTATCTGAAAAATTTTAAGAAAATCCCTAGAGCCAGGATCTTTATTCCTAGTAAGCCGAAAGTCCCAAAGAAACACCCAAATTCTGTCCCTCTTAGTTTGGGAAACAAGTCTACCTTCATCAGCATGACATTTTCCACCAAATGTGGTAACTGCAAGTCCACCACACAATGCTTAACTGGAATTGGAAGCACCATCTCAGACGATGAAAAATACATGCAAGAATCCCTAAGACAAATGGTTTATTTTTCCCTTTCTTACTAAAACAACTGCCAGTATTAACAATGGTATGCAAATCTCTTTTAGACGCCCTGCTTTTAAATCTCTATGTTTCTTCCTGAGACAGGGACTCATTCCCATCACCCAGGCATTTACAGTCTTTAATTCTGGTTATATGCTATTCTCAAATTTACAACTATTTATTTCATCTCTCTCAAATGTTGATCTATTATCACATACGTATTAAAATATTATCTCCCATGCTGCGTGATATGTTGTTTTTATATTCATCCTTTCTTAAACGAACCAAAAGTTTTAGTTGGATTAGATTGTGATTAGTCAAGTTTTCTGATTTCATGATTTCTTAAATTGCGGTCATACGACCTCAATCACTGGAAATAGAATGTCATGAGTATTTCTCTTTACTTGCAATCATAAATTCGGGGAATGTCATCAATTGGTATGTCGGTGATTGCATGATTTCCTGAAAGTCTTTCACAGTCTAATTTGGGCACTGAGTATTTCGTCTAGGTTCAGTGCATGTTTCCAACACTTGATGCTTTATGATTTGGGTATATAGCTTCCACAAGAGCATTTCCTGCAAAGACATGTCTTGGTCCCCACTGGCAAGTCATTTCACTCGAACACAGAATCAATAGGCTGAACATGGAAAGGTTACTGCTAGAATACTTATTAGACTGCATGGATCTATTCTTTGATATTAAGGAAACAAATACACTGTGTTATTAACTGTACTTCATTGACGATTCTCAAGTCAGAAAGTACAGGTCTGACTTCCTGTCCTTCAATGCATGAAAGGATGATCGTATCTGCCAAAAGCACATAGTTAGAAGCACATCGCAGCTCAAACACACACACACCCAGAAATATAAACAAACACAAAGAAACACTCACATGGGCATGATTCTGCATGTTTTAAGTAAACTAACGCATTTTAAGTAAACTACCACTTACGTTTACTGTTTTAAGTAAACACCACTGTTTTAAGTAAACTAACGCATCCCCCAGGAGTTTTAAGTGAACTCCCTGGGGAATACAAGGGGACACACCCTGTGATTCATTCTTTAACTGAGTGCTGATATTGGATTGGTGGACCGCGTACCTGATGGGTGGGTGGGGTGTTCGAGGTAGGCGGGGTTGAGTTATATAAGGGCTGATGCGGCCAGGTGGCGTGTCATTTGAAGACTCTCTCGGAAGAGATAGCATCTTTCTGCAACGTGCGGTCCCAGCAGAGAAAGCTTGTGATCCTTGCTCCTGGCGACATGGAGGCCGATTCACTCCACTTGGGAGGTGAGTGGCAGTTCAACCACTTTTCAAAACTCACATCTTCTCGGCCAGATGCAGCTTTTGCTGAAATCCAGCGGACTTCTCTACCTGAGAAGTCACCACTGTCATCTGAGACCCATGTCGACCTCTGTGATGGTTTGGCTCCTGTGGCAAGACAGCCTGCCCCTGGGGAGAAGCTTCCTCTCAGTAGCAGGAGACCTGCTGCGGTGGGGGCTGGGCTCCAGAATATGGGAAATACTTGCTCTGTGAATGCTTCCCTGCAGTGCCTGACATACACACCACCCCTTGCCAACTACATGCTGTCCCGGGAGCACTCTCAACTTTGTCATCATCACAAGTGCTGCATGCTGTGTACGATGGAAGCTCACATCACACGGGCCCTCCACCGTCCTGGCCACGTCATCCAGCCCTCACAGGCATTGGTTGCTGGCTTCCATCGAGGCAAGCAGGAAGATGCCCATGAATTTCTGATGTTCATTGTGGATGCCATGAAAAAGGCATGCCTTCCCGGGCACAAGCAGGTAGATCATGACTCTGAGGACACCACCCTCATCCACCAGATATTTGGAGGCTGCTGGAGATCTCAAATCAAGTGTCTCCACTGCCAGGGCGTTTCGGACACCTTTGACCCTTACCTGGACATTGCCCTGGATATCCAGGCAGCTCAGAGTGTGAAGCAAGCTTTGGAACAGGTGGTGAAGCCCGAAGAACTCAATGGAGAGAATGCCTATCATTGTGGTCTTTGTCTCCAGAAGGCGCCTGCCTCCAAGACGTTCA
Source organism: Macaca nemestrina (assembly GCF_043159975.1). Taxonomy (NCBI): domain Eukaryota; kingdom Metazoa; phylum Chordata; class Mammalia; order Primates; family Cercopithecidae; genus Macaca; species Macaca nemestrina. The sequence continues at coordinate 328,964 of NW_027257560.1, forward strand.
CTCTACACACTTCTGCCAAGGTCCTCATCCTTGTATTGAAGAGATTCTCCGATGTCACAGGCAACAAACTTGCCAAGAATGTGCAATACCCTGAGTGCCTTGACATGCAGCCATACATGTCTCAGCAGAACACAGGACCTCTTGTCTATGTCCTCTATGCTGTGCTGGTCCATGCTGGGTGGAGTTGTCACAACGGACATTACCTCTCTTATGTCAAAGCTCCAGGAGGCCAGTGGTATAAAATGGATGACGCCGAGGTCACTGCCTGTAGCATCGCTTCTGTCCTGAGTCAACAGGCCTATGTCCTCTTTTACATCCAGAAGAGTCAACTGGAAAGATGCAGTGAGAGTGTGTCAATAGGCAGGGAACCAGGAGCCCTTGGTGCTGAACACAAAGACAGGCGAGCAACGCAAGGAGAGCTCCAGAGACAACCCTGCCTCCAGGTAGCCGACTTGGAGGAGCACTTGGTGGAAAGAGCCACTCAGGAAAGCACCTTAGACCACTGGAAGTTCCTCCAAGAGCAAAACAAAACCAAGCCTGACTTCAACGTCAGAAAAGTCGAATGTACCCTGCCTCCCAACGTGCTTGTGATTCATCCATCAAAATACAAGAGTGGGATGAACAACCGTCATCCTGAACAGCAAAGCTCCCTGCTGAACCTCTCTTCAAGGAACCTGGCACCTCAGGAGTCCATGAACACTGGCACACTCACTTCTCTGCAAGGGAGGACCAGGAGATCCAAAGGGAGGAACAAACACAGCAAGAGGGCTCTGTTTGTGTGCCAGTGATCTCAGGAAAAGTCTCCAGGCAAACGCAGGAGTGCATGCGCACACACACTGACACACACACACACATACACGTACACACACACACACACACACCCACGAGGGGGTTCGCGCGCGCACACACACACACCATCACATACGCAGTCAATCCGACATAAAGTAATGAGGAGCCCAGGTGTCTGTCTACACAAGAGGGAAAACTGGATAGTGATGGCTGCGTTTCAGGATGAGCCCAGACATGGGAAACATCGAGTTTTGCAGTCGTGAGTCTTCTGAACCTGTGGAGGGATTGTCTGTGTGTTTGTGTTCACGGTAGATGTCATTCAGTGTGAACTTCTGAATATGACATATTGCGGTGTAGGGTTGCGCGTGAGGTTATTGCAGGGGACGGGGTTGACTATTTTCTCTTGGGGTGTGTTTCATTCTTCAGTTGTTGGTGAGCACCAGAAGTTGAAATTTTGCGAACGTGGGACTTCTGTGGATCCTTCTCGCTACCTTGAGTAGCGGAAACTGGAACGCATTTGAAGAGAGGAAGGGTGTTCTTCTTTTGAACCTGCCTCGCCGTTTTTACATTACTTGTTGAATGGACGTCAGGCGCCCTAGGACTTGTGCCCTTGGTGGAACCCACAGAATGCTGGAGACAGACAGACAGACACACTTGCCTATTGAATGGTGTCCATTTCCAATGAATTGAAGCAGAAAATCATCCCACTGGTATGTAAGTCATTTGGAAGTAAGTCGTATTGATAATAAAGGAAATCAAACACAGGAGCGTGCGTGTATCCAACTAAAATAAAATCAGCAAGCACTGAAATAAATCGCATTTGGTGTGCATCAAAATGGCGTCTGGGAGATTCCGGGTCAATCGTCCAGCTGCGAAAGGTGCATCTCTGAAGCACAGTCCCTGACCTGCAGTGAGACTTGTTCATCCGAGGTGGTGTTGCACTGGAAATGATTGTGGGAAATGGCCCCTTCCTTTTGTGTATTCGCTGATTGGATTTCAGGCTCCGTTTCTCGTTCGGTACAGCGATCCAAGTTGACCAACCCGAGAGGAAAGATGTCCAGGGCATAACTCAGGGCTCCATACAACCACAGAATCTTGGGTGCAACCCTGCTCAAGCACACAAATGCGCGTATTAACAGTGTCTCTGTGTGACGTGTGTGCAAAGTACAGTGTGATGAGCATGACTGGCAGTCAGGTGATCCATTGGGCTCACCTGAAAATCAGTTATGAGCATGAAAGAACACCGACGCCCAGGTCCCCGCTTCAGACATAACACCCACCAGCGTCTTGTGTGAAGCCACGGCATCTGGACTGCTCATGCTTCTGGGGATCATTCTCCTGAAAATGGTGGCTCCTTTCTCCCTGTGGAGCAACTCTCTACGCAGCGCTTCTTTCCTCCCCCAGGACTCATTTCATTGTGCCCGGGAAGCCTTCTGATTCAACACACCTGACCCATGAAAAGACAATGGAAAGAAACGGGGCCAAAGGTCACAGTCCTCTCATTCCACCATCCTCCCTAAAATCATCCTGATTTCATGGGCCCTGAGGCCAGTGTGTTTCTTTACACCTCGCCGAGGCCTTGGCGCCGGGCCTAAAATCTGCCCCGTTTCTCACTCTCTAATACATTTGGACAAAATCCCTGGAGCCAGGATCTTCATTCCTGGTAAGCCAAAGGACCTGAAGACACACCCAAATTCTGCCCCTCCTATTTTGGGGATCATGTCTTTGTTCATCAGCATGACATTTTCCACCAAATGTGGGAACTGCCAGTCCACCACACAATGCCTAACTGGAAACGGAGGCAACATCGCAGATCCTGAACAATCCATGCAAGAATCCATGAGATAAAAGCCTTCTTTTCGCCTTTTCCTCCTGAAACAAGGGCCAGTAGTAACAATGGTGTACAAACCTCTGTTCCACTCCCTGCTTTTAAATCTCTCTGTTTCTTCTTGAGACAGGGCGCCCCACTCCCGTCACCCAGGCTTTTCCAGTGTTTAATTCTAATTGTTTGCTTTTGTCAAATTTACAACTTTTTATTGCATCTCTCTCAAATGTTGATCCATTATCACATACATATGAAAACGTCATCTCCCATGCTGTGTGATACGTGGTTTTTATTTTCATCCTTTGTTAAAGGAACCGAAGGTTTTAGTTGGCATAGCTTCCGATTACTCAAGTTTCTTGATTTCATGATTTCTTCAATTGCCTTCGTACGTCCCCAACCACCGGAAATAGAATGTCATGAGTATTTCTCTCTTCTTGCAATCATAAATTCGGGGAATGTCATCAATCAGCCTCTCGATGATCACATGATTACCCGAAAGACTTTCACCGTCTAAATTGTGCACTGAGTATTTCGTCTAACTTCAGTGCATGTTTCCAACACTCGATGCTTTATGATTTGGGTATCTAGCTCCCACCAGAGCACTTCCTGCAAAGACTTATCTTGTTCCGCACTGGCAAGTCATTTCACTCGGATATAGAATCAAGAGGCTGAACATGGAAAAAATCAAGAGGCTGCAATGTCTATTGGATTCCTCGGATCCCTCCATTGTTATTAAGGAAGCAAATACGCTGTGTTAATTACTGTACTTCCTTGACTGTACTCAAGTCAGAAAGCGCACTTCCGACTTCCTGTCCTTCAGTCGCCGAAAGGATGATGGTATCTGCCAAACGCACATACGTGGAAGTACATCCCAGCACAAACACACACACACACAGACATAAACACACACAGAGACACACTCACGCGGGCGTGCTTACTAGTGCTCGTGTGCTCTCGCCTGTGCGCACGCACGCACACACACACACACATGCAAGCATACACACACTGTTTCATACGTACACAATTCTTCCCTGGCATTGTTTTACCTAAACTAAGGCAAATGTGTGGCCACTGTCCTAAGCCTTGGTTACACCTGCACCACAGCCTGACCAACAGACACAAACACACACAGGCCTCTCCTCTTTTCCCATGGTCAAAATTAGGAAGCCTATGACGATGGTTTCTGACAAAGAAGGAACACAGATATCTTGTGAATGAGAACATCAAAAGCACTGAGTTTTGTATGTTAATTCACACAAGTCCAGATATTCAATTCCCTCACTGATTTTAAAACACAGGGATCCCTGACTCTGCCCACATGTGGAATATGATTTCTACCTGTAGATAAACACTGTGGGATTTCTCAGAATGTATTATCTCAGCTTTATGCCCTAGCAATGTTTCTCCAACACCAATCACAGCCTTCTGAAGCCTTACTCCACTTTTACTTTCTCTCAATTTCGACTTTTGTATTTCCCCTTGGAACTCGGAAATCAATCAAGTAAGAATCTGTTTTAGGGTCAAGTGCGGTTGCTCTCACCTGTAATTCCAGCACTTTGGGAGGCCAAGGCAGGTGGATCAGCTGAGGTTAGGAGTTTGAGACCAGCCTGGCCGAAATGGTGAAACCCCATTTCTACTAAAAATACACAAATTAGCTGGGCATGGTGGTGCTTGCCTGTAATCCCAGCTACTCAGAAGTGTGAAGCAGGAGAATTGCTTGAACCCAGGAGACAATTACAGTGAGCCGAGATCCTAACCCTGCACTCCAGCCAGGGCGACAGAGCAAGACTCTGTATCACAAAAAAACAAAACAAAAAAAAAAAAAATGTGTTTTATAATGGGGATAATCCATTCAGGAATTTATTTCACTTGGAGGGTCAACACTTGCATCCTGCTGATGTGGCCCTTAAAATCCCCTGCATCAGAAATTCACAGCAGTACCCTGGGTCATGGTGTTTCTGTCCTGTGTATACAGTCACAATCCTCTACGATGCTCAGAAAATACAAAATGACTTAGGGCTGAGAGAAATTTAGCAGCTCAGTCTGATATTCTACTAAGGTAGTATCTAAAATTCCTGCAATCATGGTTCATATTAGTCTCCGTTAGTTGCAATTTCTCTGATTATCATGATACATATTTGCTGAGAAATACTGATGTCCATGTGTATATTCATACATAGATATGTAGGTATATAGATGGGTATGTTTATATGAACGCATGTGTTTGAGATGGCAGAAAACATGCATGTATTATTTCCCTGCTAAAAATATAAAAATAATTAAATATATTTTATGTACCACTGATAATTATGTGTCATAAAAAATTAACTGACCCATTTGTACATGAAGTCCAGGAAAAATGAAAAGGGTAACTTTGTATTAATTGTGACATTGTGCTTACAGATATACATAAATTTCCTTATTTAACCCTTATAATAACCCTGCTGATTATAGTTTATTTACTAGTTTAATAAATGATCAACAAAGTTTGAAAAATATGACAAAATTACAAAATTAGAAAATGACACAGCAATACTTTTAATTATATTCTGCCTTGTCACTGCCTCTTCTTGCTTTTTTACAAAATTACTCCCCTAACCAAGGTTCTCTATGATTCTGGGGACTCCAGGATTAAGACCCCAGTTCCCAAACTTCACTGTGTCTATTTTTACTGCCACATTTTAATACACATTTACAGACTTCAACAAGCACTTTCCAGTATCAACTTTTTTCTTATTCCTTGGACTATTTCCTACATCTGTTCATCAAGACTCCAGTAACATACGACTCCATCTGCCTGTCCCTTCCATGAATGTACCTGACAGTACATGTATTATGTTGTCTATAATTCAAGCAGAAAAGATATTCCTTCAAAAAAATAAGGTTTTAGAGAATGCCTACAAAGCTTCAGTGAAACCAGCTGTAACCCTTAATATTATTACCATGTAAACTCTTCCTTGAATATCAAAATAAGATTTGGACTTTAGAGAATATTTGTGTGTGATTATAATCCAAACATGAACTAAAAGTAATTTAAATGGTCATATAGAGACTGTCCCAGGGACAAAAAAGGACAAATATTATAAGAATATTAAAGTGCACTTATTTCCTAAAGGAGTCTTGTGTGGAATCTATAAAAACTATTTCAAGATATAGAGATGAAATATATTTCAAAACACATACATACACAAGCAATCTTTAGGATAAATTTTTTCAAACTTATGTTATGGGTCTAAAATTTTCATTAATTCATGGAAAAAATGTATTGACAAACTTCTCACCAGAGCAGGAATAACAACTTACGTATTTGGTGACTGCAAGATGAGAGGCTGCACAGCTTAGTATCTCCCTCCAGATCTCTCTCTCTCTCTCTCCTTTTTTGTTTTTTGACAGAGTTTCGCTTTTGTTGCCCAGGCTGGAGTGCAATGGTGAAATCTCAGCTCACTGCCACCTCCACCTCCCAGGTTCAAGCTATTCTCCTGCCTCAGCCTTCCAAGTAGCTAGGATGACAGGCATGCGCCACCACGCTTGGCTAATTTTGTATTTTCAGTCGAGATGGGGTTTCTCCATTTTGGTCAGGCTGGTCTGGAACTCCTGACCTCAGGTGATCCACCCACCTCAGCCTCTCAAAGTGCTGGGATTACAGGCGTGAGCCACAGCGCCCGGCCCAGATCTCTTAAAAAGACATGAGGAAGGAGCCATTCTGCATCCTCAATATTACCTTAATATTTTAAGGACACCCATAACAATTAAGAGGCTGACTTGTGACTTCCTAGCCCTTTCAGGGCTATTTAGGCACACCTTAGTGAAGTATTAGGAATGCAGTGTTAGGTCTCAGGTTCCTGGACACCAAAACCATGTTCTCCAACAGATCTTCAGTACAAATAGCTGATGTCTATATTCTTTTGCCTGTCTTTTCCCTTCCTTTTAATTCAGAATTGTGGTCACGAAAAGTGCTATCATTTAGTAGATTCTCTCAATTCTCAACACCAGCACTATACAGTGTTGAGTAACATCTCAGGTGCTAGGTAAACAGCAGCTGACATTCTAGCAATGCACAAATAGAAAAGAAAAGATTACCACAGAGTAAAAGAGAATAGATTTTTTAAAAGTATGAAATCAAAACGAATATATATCGGATTACACTATAAATGGAAAATCCTATTATCTTGACTGGATTGCAATTCAAAACCTCCCATGGCCTCCAATATCCAATATATTCAAAGCAGTTCAGGAATGGTGAAAGTGGAATGGCATTTAAAATTATTCTAAGGTTGCATGTGTGAAAGCACCATGCCCTGAAACAAAATATTTATTTTTAAAGTGCATAATGAACACTGCATACAAAGTTTGTATAACAAGAGAGAGAAAAAATCTCACATTTTTAAAAAAGGAATATGCAACATATTCACATATAACAAAATAAAATTAAACTAAAATAACAGCAATGGAAGACACAATCTGATCTCTGAAAATCAAGGGAGAAATCTCTATTAAATAAACCTGACACAATTTTTAAAGTAAGTTATGAAAAATAGTAATATCTGAATATAGTATGTAAAAGTACCAACACAATAAAGCTAAAACAATATCCGTGGAAAAATTATTTGCTGTATATTATTTTTAAAAAATGATCTAAGTACTTTCCCCAAGAAGGTAGATGAATGAAATTTTAAAATTGCCTCAGAAATTCTGTGAAACGAAATGAATATAGAGAAGCAGAATATAATTTAACTATAAAGCACACAAATAGAATTTAAAAATAAGGCCGGGCACAGTGGCTCATACCTGTAATTCCAGCACTTTGGGAGGCGGAGGCAGGCGGATCACCTGAGGTCAGGAGTTTGAGATCAGCCTGACCAACATGGAGAAACCCCGTCTCTACTAAAAATAGAAAGAAAGAAAAAAAAAAAAAACCAGGCGGGCGTGGTGGCACATGCCTGTAATCCCAGCTACTAGGGAGGCTTAGGCAGGACAATCGCTTGAACCTGGGAGGTGGAGGTTGCAGTGAGCTGAGATCACGCCATTGCACTCCAGCCTGGGCAACAAGAGCAAAACTCTGTCTCAAAGAAATAAAAAATAAAAAAAAAATAATAAGTGGCAGCCAACATGCCCAACATGATTTTCTGTGATGAAAGAAATTCTCTGCATCTACATTATCCAATGCAGTAACTACCACACATATGTAGTTACAGAATTTCTAATTTGGCCACCAATTTGGCTATTACTACTAAAGACATGCCATTTAGTTATTTAATTGTAATTAATTTACAGTTTATAGCCACATGTGACTAGTAGTTACTCTATTGGTCAATGCAGATCTAGAATCTTGGAGAAGGCAGTTAAAATAATGAGATATGGTCAAAACAAAAATGGAAAAGGCACACAAATAGTGAACACAGAATATGAGAATGTGAAGTAACAATTCACACAGCAAAATTTACTAATGAGATGCTGCCTTGATCGACACATGTCTAATGATATTCAAGGCTTGTCTTGTTACAGGTAGAAGAGCAGGAGCAGGGCAGGAGAGGGCTCTTCCCCTACCCACCAGAAATGTCAGGTGATGGCCTGTTAATGATCACTTTGCCTCTCTAAAAACGATAATTAGGCAGCGCCAGAGAGAGGCCATTTCATGGTGGTCTACACCTGTTAACATCAAAAACGTTAATTAAATGCAGACCCCAGGAAGAAGCAACTTCTTGGGCATTCATGTTAAGAGACAAAAATGGCAAAGTATAATCTTCCGGGGACACACTCCACTGGAAAAGGAAAGAAAGCCTCAGATGGACATGCGTATAACTCCCTAAACACACCGTGCATGCTCAATTCCAAAGGGTAAGGAAAGCACTGTGCATGCCGGAAACTCTCCCTAAAGAAAGAATCATGGGAAAGAGGCAAGGCCATCCCAGGATCAAGGTTAAAGGCCCTTCTCTTTTCTCTCTTGGACCTTCAGGCATCCACTTGGGTCTCTTCCAAGAGAATTTTCCTTTCCTTTCTGTTCTAAAGGCTTTTTAAATAAACTTCCACTCCTGCTCTGAAACTTAGTCTCTTTTTCCGCTGTATGCTCCTCAGTCGAATTCTTTCTTCTGAGGAGGCAAGGACTGAAGTTGCTTATGGACCCATGCAGATATGCTGCCAGTAACCCGAATCTCTTCTACTGGTAACAGTATCATTGTAAGGGAATGAGGCCAGTTCACTTCTCAGTGCTCGGATAACTCACCAAAATTAAAAAGTTGGAGGGTGCTGTGAACTTATCTACCTTCCAAGGCAAGTCCCACAAGCAAGCAGCAAGACTCTCCTCCCCCAAGGTCTTAAACTCTTCTGATGCTCCTTCTCTGGGAAAACGCATCCTCTGATTGGCTTCCCCTTATATAGGAAAAAACAATTAATAAACCTAATTAGCACTACATTCCAAGAGACATGCCCTGACTGCACAGATACTGAACCTAATCAAAACTTCATTCTGGAGACACACCCAGGTCAATTTGATTGGATTTTTGAGACAACTACTAAAAACCCCACATAAACTTGGAAACCAAAGGGTTAAGGCTATTTTGAAGGAAAAATAGGAAGATTCATTCCTTTTTTCATTCATAAGTACTTTTTTTTTTTTTTTTTTTGAGATGGAGTCTTGCTCTGTTGCCCAGACTAGAGCGCAGTGGTACCATCTCGGCTCTCTGCAAGCTCCACCTCCCGGGTTCACGCCATTCTCCTGCCTCAGCCTCCCAAGTAGCTGGGACTACAGACGCCTGATACCACGTCCGGCTATTTTTTTGTATTTTTTTTTAATAGAGACGGAGTTTCACCCGTGTTAGCCGGGGTGATCTCCATCTCCTGACCTCGTGATCCGCCCATCTCGGCCTCCCAAAGTGCTGGGATTACAGGCGTGGGCCACTGCATCTGGCCTCATAAGTACTTTTGAGTATATTGTATGTACTAGAAAGCATTCGCAGTCATGGGGTACAGCAAGAAACCAGACAAACTAGAGTCTTATGGAGACTCTATATTCTAAAATTATTTGGGAGTAAACTGGACTTGAAAACAAATGGAAAGTGAATAGATATAAAAAGTTTCAATATTCATGATGATGTAAAAAAATAAAATATATTACAGAAGTGAAGTCAGGAAGTGTTAGGGGTCATATGGTACTTTTAAGGCCATTGGTATCCTCTGAAATTCAAGCAGGCTGAAGACATTTGCATAACTAAAAGGAAAGCAGATACTAATAGAAGACAGTGAAGAGCCTGAAAGGCATTTCAGAGACCTTGGCTGGTGGCAGCCCCTCCCTTCAAAGGTCTGGAGGCTTATAAGGGAAGACTGATTTTGTGGGCTGGGCCTAGGGCTGCACCACCCCAGGCAAGCGCAGGACAGTGCTCGCAGCATTCTACCTCCCAACCCCTCCAGCTCCAGCCATGGCTAAGAAGGCCCCAAACACAGTTTGGATCACTGCTTTGAGGGTGCAAGCCATAAGCCTTGGCAATTTCCATGGGATATTAAACCTGCAGTTGCACAAAGTACAGGAATGCACTGCTGATAAAGACATACCCGAGACTGGGCAATTTACAAAAGAAAGAAGCTTAATTGGACTTACAGTTCCACATGGCTGGGAGGAGGCATAAGGCGAAAGGCCTGTCGTACATCACAGCAGGCAAGTGAATGAGAGCCAAGCAAAACTGGTTTCGCCTTATCAAACCATCAGAACTCATAAGACTTATTCACTACGATGAGAACGATATGGGAGAAACTGCCCCCATGATTCAATTATTTCCCACTGGGTCCCCCCACAACATGTGGGAATTGTGGGAGTACAATTTGAGGTGAGATTTGGGTGGGGACACAGAGCCAAACCATATCAGAAGCCTTCACCTGGATTTCAAAAGATGTATGGAAAAGCCTGTATGTCCAGTAGAAGCCTGCTGGAGTGGAGACCTCATGACAAATGTCTACTACAGCAGTGCAGAGGGAGAATATGGGGTAGCAGCCCCCACAGAGTCCCCACTGGGGCACTGCTTAGTGGAGCTCTGAGAAGATGGCCACCATCCTCCAGACCCCAGAATGATAGATCCACTGACAGCTTGCACCCTGAGCCTGGAAAAGCTGCAGGCACTCAACGCTAGCCCTTTACAGCAGCCATGGGGACTGACCCTTGTATCCAAAAGAAAATAAATTGTTCTACCATAAAGACATGTGTACTCATATATTTATTATAGCATTATTTGCAATAGCAAAGACTTGAATATTTCCTCTATCATTGGATAGAGAAAATATAATTATTTTCTCTATCATTGGATAGAGAAAATGTAGTATACGTACACCATGGAATACTATGCAACCATTTAAAAAATTATGTCCTTTGCACCAACATGGATGCAGCTAGAGGCCATTATTCTAAAATAATGCAGGAAGAAAAAACCAAATACCATATGTTCTTAGTTATAAGTAACAACAAAGCACTGATTGCACATGGATGTAAAGATGGGAACATGGATACTGGGGACTACAAGAAGGGGAAGGGAAGGTGGGGACCAAGACCTGAAAAACATATACACCATGAAATATGTTTTCTACCTGGGTTACAAGATCATTCATACTCCAAGCCTCAGCATCACACAATGTGCCAATGTAAAACCCTGCACATGCATTCAGTGAATCTAAAATAAAAGTTGAAATTATTTTTAAATAGGCGAAGATCTGAATAAACGTTTCCCAGAAGAAGAGATACAAATGGCCAACAAATATATGACAAAATTCTTACCATCTCTAATTGTCAGGGGGATGCAAATAAAAACCACCATGAAATGTCACCTGACACCTCTTAGAATAGCTGTTATCGAAAAGATGAGTAGCAAGTATTAGTGAGGATGTGGATAAAAGATAACCCTTGTATACTCGTGGCGGAAATACAAACTACTATGGCCATTTTGGATAATAGTATGAAGGTTTCTCAAAAAAATTTTAAATAAAACTACCTGCTGATGAGGCTGTTGAGATATAGGAACACTTTTACACTGTTGGTGGAATGTAAATTAGTTCAACCATTGTGGAAGACAGTATGGTGATTCCTCAAAGACCTAGAACCAGAAATATCACTTGATCCAGCAATCTCATTACTTTGTATATACCCAAAGGAATATAAATCATTCTGTTATAAAGATACATGCACACACATGTTCATTGCAGCACTAGTCACAACAGCAAAGACATGGAATCAACCCAAATGTCCATCAATGATAGACTGGATAAAGAAAATGTGGTACATATACACCATGAAATACTATGCAGCCATAAAAGGGAATGAGATCATGTCCTTTGCAGGGACATAGATGGAGCTGGAAGCCATTATCCTCAGCAAACTTACCCGGGAACAGAAAATCAAACACTGCATGTTCTCACTTACAAGTGGAAGCAGAACAATGAGAACACATGGATACTGAGAGGGGAACAACACACACTGGGGCCTGTTGGGAGGCAGGTGGAGGGAGAGTATCAGGATAAATGGGTAATACATATATGCATTGGAATATTATTCAGTGTTACATAATAATGAATCCCTGTCATTTATGACAACATGGGTAGACTTCGAGGGCATTACGTTATATGAAATAGGCCAGCCACAGAATGACAATTACTATATGATTTCACTTGCATTTGAAATCTAAAATAGACAAACTCACAAAAGCAGAGAGTAGAATGGTGGTTGCCAGGGGCCGTGGTGCAGGGGAAATGGGTAGATGTGGTTAGAGCACAAAGTTTCACATATACCATATAAGTAAGTTCTGGAGGTCTCATTTACAGCACAGTGCTTATAGCTAAGAATACTGTATTGCATACTGAAAATTTGCTAAAAGGGTGGATTTTGTGTTCTTACCAAAATTTCTTACCAGTAATAATAATAATAATGATGATGGGGGGGACTTTGGGAGGTGAAGGATATGTCTATAATCTTAAGGGTAGTGGTGTTCATGATGTATACTTATCCCCAGACTCACTGAGATGCATACCTTAAACATGCACAGCTTTTTAAATGTAATCATAGCTCAACAAATTGAGTTAAAAAAAAAGGGGGGGTTGGTTAAAAAATGTAAAAGGAGTGGTAGATGTTCCCTTGTTTTTCTCTCTTGGCTATTTTCTTTCCTGCTGTCTGGAATTAAAAAATGATAGGTGGGTATTTAGCAGCCAAACTGGAGCCTCTTCTAAAGTACAGCAGATCAGACAGCTGGAAGGGGCCTGCGTCCCTAATGAATTTGGCAAGCATCTGTACCAGCCATGATAGGTGTAACTATAGATTTAAGTGAGAAAGAAATAAACTTCTGCCTCGTTTAAGCCACTTTGTTCAGACATTAATTTCATATGCATATAGAGAATATATGCTCCTTACGAGTAGGAAAAATGTTTATGTCATATGGTTCATAATGGGTGTTCAGCAATGTAGGATGATCCTGATTATGATGACAATGGTGACAAACAGCATGAAATAATAAGGAATGAAAAAAAGTGGTTTGGGTTAATAGTTGTATATAGATACTTTATTTAAAGATTCTGCTGCTAATATCATTCCATGTATTTGTATCCCGGTGGGAGTTTTATTAGATGTAGACTAAGAAAGTTTACATTATTTAATGAAAAATACTAGATCAATTTTAAAAAACAGTAAAAATATCATGAGATGGAACTACGCATCTATATTGCAAAGCAACTCTCCCAGTTGTTTTATGCATAGTAATGATTGAGAATCCCCTGATCTAGATCCAATAGATCTCAACCTTTATAGGTGCTATCAAGGAAGCACCTAAGGAAGACAATTTTCCTGACTCTATCCATACCTCCAGTTAGTAATAGATCTGGAGATCTAGAACCCAAATCCAGACCTCCTGCTTCCATGTGCAGTGGTCTTTCGCTGTTCTGTTTTGTTCCACTTGGTGAAGAGGATTTGAGAATAAATGGCCTCATGATTCAAATCCCTCCTCTGCTCTGAGGAATATAGCCTTGTCCTAGCAAGCAAGAAGCTCATACAGTAGTGGAAGAGGCAAATATACATTCACTAATCTAACATACAAGGCAGTAAGCACCGTAACATCAACAAAGCACTTTGGGGTTTCAGACCAGGAGCAAGTGGGGTGATTAATTCTTAGCAGGGCTAGTAAAGTCTGGGAAGTGTTCGCTAAAAAAATGTCTGATCATTAACGAAAGCAACTGGTTTCTCAACACAGTCTAACTTATTGTAACAATATAAATGGTTGTTTGTTCATAAAATTTCATCTTTTGCCAAAATGTTTGTAGCTTATATTCCCATTTAACAAGGTTTTCTGGCCAAAACTGTGCACCCACGTCAGTCCTCCCATAAAAGCAATTTTGCATGCATAGAACACCTCTATCTATGAATATCCCTAATGAGGTACAGAAAGACTCTTATTATCCAAACAGAGACATTCCACTGGTGCTGGAGAGCCACAGACGGAAGTTTTCTCTGCCTCCTGGAAATGAAGCCAAACTTTCTTCTTTCTTCAGCCATGAGGATTCCTGTCCTCCTCTTCACCATTTTCTTGTTTATGAGCCAAGTTCTACCAGGTAACAAAATAAACTTAGTAAGAACGGAGTGCCTAACACCTTGCAGGGATTCAGTACTTGAAGAGAAATCACCATCATCTATGACCAGATAGGGGATCTCATAGGAAATCTGGAAGACACACCAGTCTCTGGCTCCCTGGTTAGGCCCAGTTCTGTCCAACCCACCTATACAGGCCCCACACACCCAGTGCCCACCAGGCTCCTGTCAGCCAGGAGGACCAGTGCTCATCCCCTGAAATATCCGTGGGAGTCTGCATCCCACAGGGACTCACATCTGGGGGTCTACCTCCATGGGGGCCTCTTGGTTGTGGTGGCAGGGGCGGGGGAGTAGTTGACCTCCAGCCCTCCCATCCTGGCCACTGTATTTTGTGGGGATCATTCAGTCCTGGGAGCTTCCTGGGGACCCCAGAAGGAAGAGAACAGGGTGGTCATGGCAGCCTCAGCCCCAGGCTCTGGGCCAGAAGTTGATAACGACCAATTTAGAGCAACCACTGAATTCAATCCTCTTACAGATACACGAGAAGTTGGCGAAAAACTGAATGTCGACCATTCTATGGTCGTCCAGCATTTGAAGCCAATTGGAAAGCTGAAAAATCTTGATAAGTGGGTGCCTCATGAGCTGACCAAATATTTTAAAAATCATCCTTTGGAGTGTCATCTTTTCTTATTCTATGAAACAATGAAACATTTCTTGATCAGATTGTGACATGCCATGAAAAGTGGATTTCATACAACTGCCAGCTCACTGGTTGGACTAAGAAGAAGCTCCAAACCACTTCCCAAAGTCAAACTTGTACCAAAAAAAGGTCATGGTCACTGTTTGGTGGTCAGCTGCCAGCCTTCTGGCAGTTTTTGAATCCACTACAGTTTTTGAATCCTAGTGAAATCATTACATCTGAGAAGTATGCCAAGTTAATCGATGAGATGCATGGAAAACTGCAGCACCTGGAGCTGGCACTGGTCAACATGAAGGGCCCAGTTCTCCACAACCCATGACCACATGTCATACAACCAGGGCTTCAAAAGTTGAATAAACTGGGCTATGAAGTTTTGTCTCATCTGCCATATTCATCTGACCTCTCGCCAACCAACTACCACTTCTTTAAGCATCTTGACAACTTTTTGCAGGGAAAACACTTACACAACCAGCAGGATGAAGAAAATGCTTTCCAGGAGTTCATCGAACCCTGAAAGCACGGAATAAACAAGTTTATTTCTCATTGACAAAAATGTGTTCAATGTAATGGTTTGTTTTCTTTTTTTAAGACCGAGTCTCACTCTGTCACCCAGGCCAGAGTGCAAAGGTGCAATCTCGGCTCACTGCAACCTCTGCCTCCTGGGTTCAAGAGATTCTCCTGCCTAGCCTCTTGAGTAGCTGGGATTACAGGCACATGCCACCACACCCGGCTACTTTTTGTGTTTTTAGTAGAGACGGGATTTCACCACGTTGGTCAGGCTGGTCTCAAACTCCTGACCTCGTGATCCGCTCGCCTCAGCCTCCCAAAGTGCTGGGATTACAGGCGTGAGCCACTGTGTCCAGTCCATTGTAATGGGTTCTATTTTGATTAATAAAGATGTGTTGCAGCCTAATTATAAAAATTTAAAATTCACGGTCCAAAACCACAATTACTTTGGCACCAACCTAATAATAGAAGAATTAAAAGAGGCCTTTATATTAGAGAACCCATGGATGATAAAATAATAAAGAATATTACAATCTCCATAACCCACAAACTTGGTAACTTAGACCAACTGGATGAATTAAAAGACACAATCTATTAATACTAAAACATAGGAGAAATAGGTCATCTAAATATATTGATAACTATTTTAAAAATGGAATCAATACCTAATAACCTTACAGAAAACCTATAGATTCCAAAAATCTGACATTCTGACATGTTATTCTAACTGGTAGGATTCGGGGATTTCCATTTTGATAAGAACATAGGTGAGTCGCACACACTGACTTTTACTGCTCATTGGTCAGGAAACCTATGTCCACCATAGGATACTGCAGAGCGATGTGTTTTGGAGAATTTAGCAAGATAATATGATTTTCAGAGTTAAAGGAAGACAACCTGTTTTATGTACAGTAATTCCTCATAATATCACAGGGGATACCATATTTAAATTTTGGGGTATCCCCAGGTATAATTCTTATTTGAGCCACATGTGAATTTCAGACACGGAGGCTGCCCAACTTTGGTGGCTTGCAACAGATGTGGAAGTTAATTCACAACCTACTTTGTGGAGGCATAAAATTCAATGAGCACTCATTTAGCATTTTATTTGAAATACTATTTTTGTAAAGTTTGCATTTCCAATTCGGTGAAATTTTAAACCTGTTTCAGTTCTTATCCACTTTTTTTTTTTCCCTGAGATGGAGTCTTGCCCTGTCACCCAGGCTGGAGTGCAGTGGCGTGGTCTTGACTCACTTCAACTTCCGCCTCCCAGGTTCAAGCAATTCTCCTGCCTCAGCCTCCAAGTAGCTGGGATTACGGGTGCCCACCACCATGCCCGGCTAATTTTTGTATTTTTAGTAGAGATGTGGCTTCCCCATGTTGGTCAGGCTGGTCTTGAACCCCTGATATCTTATTATCTGCCCACCTCGGCCTCCTAGAGTGCTCGGATTACAGGTCTGAGCCACGGTGCCTCGCCTCTCCACTCTTTTAGGCAGAGGGGAGTAAGGTTTTCTTTAAGTTAGGAGGGACTCCCATGTACCCAACCTATTTGTGTAAATTTCTTCCTTCAGAGTTCTTCAAATCAGCATCACCATTGTTAAAGGCCTCCCGCATGGTAATAATTGTGCTACAGGGTTTTACGAACATGAAGTTTATGTTTGGCTGAATTAACCTCCTTACTGTGACACAAGGGGGCCATAGGTGTTTTCACCAATTATGAAGCGGGTTCACTGTGCAATGGCTACCAACTTTTCTGAGTACAATGAGACCAAACACATTCATACATAAATTCCATGAAGTGAATTTATTACTTACAAATAGCAAACAAAAGACAACAGAAGTCTAGGATTCAATATGAACTGCTACCACAAGATCACGAAGGCTACCCAGAGCAGATGGATGGAGTTTTGACTGTAAATGCTTCACTTGCACCACAACTGAGGGACCCCAGAAAGAAGCCCACCTTGGGTTTTCTCAAATGATGTGGTTTGCTGGACACAAGTGTTAAAGGCCATTCTGTTTTGAGCAGGGACTATAACAGAGCCTGGGCTGTTCTGACCAATGTCACCTGATTATCAGGATATTGTCTTCTCAGCATATCATGCAGTTATCTTGAGAACTACCAGTAAGAAAGGAAGGAAAATGGCCCTACACCCTTAAAACTGAAGGATCAGGATATTTGTTGTGACAGAAGCACAGACAGTAGCAACAGAGTGTTCTTGTGAGCCATGTACTAGTTCTCTTGACCGGAGCGTGGCACCTAACTGTCTTTCTCTTTCCTTTCAATGGAAACTGTTTCAGAATATGTTGAATATTTTGAGTTTCTACATCTACAGAGTTGAGGCACATGATCACTGGCAGTGTAGACTCTCTGCATGGTTACAGGAAAGAGTTCAGGAACCCATCAAGTCACATTGGAGGAGACCACCTAATCCTCCAGAGACTGTCACTTCATCTTCCTGGGGTTAGCTCCACACGCAGTAAGGCCATTATGTCTAAGGCCGGGAAGACTTGCCATCCGAAGATTCGACTTTTGACATGCTGATAAGCAGCAGTGATAAGAGAAGCCCACACACTCGCTAGGAATTTTTCAATGCAAGCAACTGAGACTCTTCTTCATATCCCTCGATAGGGGCTAATGTCAAACTCTTTCTTCCCAATTTCTGTATTCATCAGTGCCTGAATCATGAGGAACCATAGATGTACACCTCATCAGGAGGGTGTATGGGACAGCGGCAAGGGGAGCAGCAGCACAAGAAACAAACAAGGCCACTACTTCTGCCTACATAATAACTATTATCTTGGAGTGTACAATAATTAATAATGTTCACATGGTTGCCCTCAGCATACAGAGATGGTGACCAGAGTAGATGCAGGGACTACAGAGATACAGCCTGATCCTTGCTAATTAGGACTTAAGTGTTAGTTTATGTGCTGCGCTTCTGTGCATTAATAAGTCAGGGCCTCAAAACTGCCTGCTAAGCAAAGGCCAAATGTCATGCTCGGGTGCAATGAAACATTCATGTCTAGGAGATGAGAGCATTTTAGTGTGGGAGAAGATGAAAACACCTGAAGATGACAGAACGCTGTGCAGACCAAAGGGAAAGCCCATCATCAGCTCACGGTTCTGACTCAGGTGACTGCTGATGTGTTACGGAACCGTCAGCGGACAGCAGGTAGGTCAAGTTGAGCAGGTGTCCTGCATGAGGGCTGGTCCATTCCATTTGTGTTGCCAATTATTTCAATAGCATCTCATGCACCCCACTGGTGAGGAAGGAATGAGCACCCTACGTTTACTGGCACCGTTAAACACATAACATCTATTACTAAACAGAAAAACCAGACATCAGTTATTAATTACATATAGGAGGATGGTGTAAGCTCCCATAGGCCCAAACAGGGATTAACTTAGGAGCAGAGAGTGGTATAGCATGAAAAAAGTGAGGATGTTCCTTTTTTTTTTTTTTTTTTTTTTGGAGACAGAATCTCTCTCTGTCACCCTTGCTGGAGCGCAGTGGTTTGATCTCAGCTCGCTGCAAGCTCCGTCTCCGGGGTTCACAACATTCTCCTGCCTCAGCCTCTCTAGAAGCTGGGACTACAGGCACACACCACCACACATGGCTAATTTTTTGTATTTTTAGTAGAGACGGGGTTTCACCGTGTCAGCCAGGATGGTCTGGAACTCCTGACCTCATGATTCACCGGCCTCGGCCTCCCTAAGTGCTGGGATTACAGGCGTGATCCACTGCACACGGCCGAGGATGTTCCTTTGTTCCTACAGGACTATGTGATTGCTTTGTCTGTTGGCTGGTAGGGAACTGAATCATGTCACACAGACTGGTAAGACTGTAATACTCTAAAAAACAATATATAAACTATCATATCATAATGGTGCAATACGATCTACTACAATAAGAAAGGCATCGATGAAAAGCCGAATGATATCATATGTGACTGAGAGATTGAATGCTTCCTCCCTCAGATTGGTTACAACATGTTGTCCTATCACAGTCCTCTCTCCTTCATTCAAAGTGAATGATCCAAATAATAGACAGAAATAATAAAGAATAAAGGGCAACAAATGCAAAGAACTCACGAGATGATACTCCATGGTAAAATTTATGTACTTAGGAATTAATGCTAACTCATTATTAGCAAAAAATAAACATCTTTACATCAAGAGTAGTTTTTCCTTTAATAAAGAAAGGTGGAATGTGTATAATGAACAAGGGATAATCAAAATTTGCCAAATGAGGCTAGTAAGACAGTCCCAACAATTCACAATCATTATTCACTGGTCCATTAATCACAGGACAATACATACAAATGAAACTTACCTGAACGGGTGCAGTGGCTCATGTCTGTAATCCCAGCACGTTGGGAGGCCAAAGTGGGCAAATCATGAGGCCAGGAGTTCAAGACCAGCCTAGCCAACATGGTGAAATCCTGTCTTTACCAAAAATACAAAGAATTAGCTGGACATAGTGGTGGGCACCTGTAGTCCCAGCTACTCGGGAGGCTGAGGCAGGAGAATCACTTAAACCCAGGAGGCGGAGGTTGCAGTGAGCCGAGATTGCACCACTGCACTCCAGCCTGGGCAACAGAGGGAGATTCCATCTCAAAAAAAAAAAAAAAAAATGAAATAAAAAAAATTAAATGTACCTACATATTAGAAAAATTAAATTCAACCATGAATCCAGCACATTATCAAATGAATAGACAAAAATTCTATCAACAAACTTAATATCATTATCTATGAAACTCAAGTACTACTGCTT
Source organism: Macaca nemestrina (assembly GCF_043159975.1). Classification (NCBI taxonomy): domain Eukaryota; kingdom Metazoa; phylum Chordata; class Mammalia; order Primates; family Cercopithecidae; genus Macaca; species Macaca nemestrina. Next base: position 349,111 of record NW_027257560.1, read on the forward strand.
AAAGAGCATTTACGGAACTCTCACCTCAAGGTTTCCCGCAAAACAAAGTGAAATGCATACTCAAGACTCTTTAAGAATGAGCCACTGATAAAAACAATATACTTGTAACTTGTGTAACATTTCATACATTTTTTTCAAGCACTGCACCATAATTAATTTGCATCAGGCTTTCCAAATTAGAAAAGCTTCACTTATAGAACTTCTTTCCCATGGGAGTTTTCACATGACTTTTCAAGTAAATGTGAAAACTGAAAATATTGTTGCAGTTTCTAAACTATTAGAGTTTTAATCCTGTGTACGTTCTTGTATTTACAAGGTCCAGCCAGCTACAGTGTGCATTTTCATATGTCCTTGAGTGGGTATGAGAGAAATGAAACACTCCCACATTCTGGACATTCATAGGGTTTTTCTCAGGAATCAGCTGATGTCTTCAAATGGAACTAACATAACTGAAGGCCTTACCACAAATTTAGATTCAAAAGTCTTTTCTCCACTCTGAGTCCTCCCAAATCTTCAAAAACAGGAAAATCTGAAGGCCTGACCACATTTCCTACATTCTTAAGGTTTCTGTGCAATGTGAGCCTTTTCATGCTTATGAGGGAATGGGAAAGAGTATATGTTTTACCACATTTCTTACATTCAAGGGGCTTTATTTATTTATTTATTTTCTTTAATTTTGAAATGGAATCTCACTCTGTAACCAGGCTGGAGTGCTGTGGCACAATCTCGGCTCCCTGCAACCTCCGCCTCCTGGGTTCAAGTGATTCTCCTGCCTCAGCCTCCTGAGTACCTGGGATTACAACCATATGCTACCACACCCAGCTAATTTTTGTATTTCTAGTAGAGACGAGGTTTCACCATGATGGCCAGGATGGTCTCGATCTCCTGACCTCGTGATCCGCATGCACAGGGCTTTCCCCCAACCCCCTGTGGCTTTTTATGTCCTTGAAAAAGAACTAAGACAACTGAAATGTGCCACCATGCCCAGTTAATTATTTTCTTTTTTCTTTTTTTTTTTTTTTTCTTTTTGAGATGGAGTCTCGCTCTGTCGCGCAGGCTGGCATGCAGTTGTGCGATCTTGGCTCACTGCAAGCTCTGCCTCCCAGGTTCACACCCTTCTCCTGTCTCAGCCTCCCGAGTAGCTGGCTTGAGCCAGCGTGCCTGGCATTATTTTATTTTTTCTAGAGACAGGGTTTCACCGTGTTGCCCAGGTTGTTTCACATTGTTTTAATCCGGGCTGGTTATGAACTCCTGGGCTCAAGCAATACACACACCTTGGCCTCCCAAAGTGCTGGGATTATAGGCCGAGTCACTATACCCAGCCTCTATATCATGACTTCTTTCATGGCGAGTAAGATGACTGGAACGAGCGTAGTCTTTACCGCATCTCTTACATTCATAGGGTTTTTCTCCAGTATGAATTCTTTCGTGGAGGTGAGGGGAACTGAGACGACTGAAGGCTTGGTCACATTGTTTACATTCATAGGCTTTCTCTCCAGTATGAATACTTCTATGGTTACAAAGGGAACTCAAATGACTAAAGGCTTCGCCACATTGTTTACATTCATAGGGTCTCTCTCCAGTATGAATGCTTCCATGGTTACGAAGGGAAGTGGGACAGCTGAAGGCTTTATCACATTTGGTACATGTATCGGATCTTTCTCTAGTGTGAGTCCTTTCACGCCTCTTAAAACAACAAGAAAATCTAAATGTTTTCCCACATTCCTTACATTCCTAGGGTTTCTCTCCAGTGTGAGTTCGTTCATGTATTAGACAACAACCGGAAACAGTGAACGCTTTACCACATTGTTTATATTTATAGGGTTTTTCTCCTGTGTGAGTTCTCTGATGTCTTTCTTTCTTTTTTTTTTTTTTTTTGTAAAATAGAAGTTTATTAACTGTTGGCCAGTGATTTCTTTTTTTTTTTTTCATTAATGGTTAATGTTTTTTTTAATTAATTTATTATTATTATACTTTAAGTTGTAGGGTACATGTGCATAACGTGCAGGTTTGTTACATATGTATACTTGTGCCATGTTGGTGTGCTGCACCCATCAACTCGTCATTTGCATCAGGTATAACTCCCAATGCAATCCCTCCCCTCTCCCCCCTCCCCATGATAGGCCCCGGATCTGATGTCTTTCAAATGAATTGAGAAAATAAAACACTTTCCCACATATCGTACATGTATAACTGGATTTCCACTGTACATTATCATGTGTCTTCTAACACCTGGAACAGAAACGAAGAATTTCCCACATTGTTCACATTTATATTGCTTCTCTCCATATGGTTTGTATCCTGAGTGAGCCAGGATGTGCCTATTAAGGAGGGAATGATGTACAAAGACTTTTCCACAAACACTGCTTTCACATTGTTTTAATCCAGTAGAAATGTTCTCATTCAGATCAAGATTTGGAATTTGGCTGACTACTTGTCCATACTGTCTACCTTCTTTGCTTTCACACAGTCTCTGTACCACATGATTTCTGTAAAAAATGACAAGCACATTATTATTGGTTGGTTTAATAACTTTCTACTTACTAATAGGTCTTGGCCTTACACTGCAACCAATACCAAGGAAAATGCATTGTTATTATTATTATTATTATTATTATTATTATTGCCATGATTGAATTATTTGAAAGTAAATGGGTTACTACTGAAAACACAGCTACCACCTGCATGGCTATGACCAAATTAGTAACATTCATATACACAATTTTGTAGTGCTATTTTCAAGTAAACTGTTTTCCAAACACTGACTGCTACCTTGAAGTACGTTACATTTTGGGTGAAATTTTTCTAAAAAAAATAAATTTCAAGTGACTCTATTTGTTTTGATTGCTTGTTTTTAAGTTCATGACCAGCTAAGATTCCTTCAGAGGACTTTATTTCCTCTTCTCAGTGCAAATTATCTTATATCTTTCCCAAGTTTTTCAAAGTGATCTTCAATATTCTGGTCTTTCCATTTGTTTCCTAAAATGCAGACCCACAAAATTATCATGAATTATTACAAACTACAGAAACATTACTAGATTTCATGTTCATTGTACACAGTGCCCATGCCTAATTTCTTCACCAAATCATTCCCTTGCCACATTCCAAATCACAAATAGCACTGATGATAGGGAAATACTTCTGTAATTAAGTGAAATGTGTTGTCATTCTTACCTACAGAAGCCAGGTTCCTGCAGGTTTCCTGCATCACTTCTCTGCAGAGATTCTTCTGAGAAGAATCTACCAAAGCCCATTCCTCCTGGGTAAAGTTCACAGCCACATCCTCAAAAGCCATGGAGTCCTAGAACATTCCACATATGTGGATAGTAGGACGGGTGAGACTGACAGCACTGGGAATCTATACTCAATCCATAAGCTGTTTACATGATTCTAAAATTTCCAAGCATTTATTCTATGACTTGATTGTCACAACTCTCACTCTGTTCACACATACTCCCTCCCACACAGCAGTACTAATGTGAGAATTGAACTATTCAAAAAGGCAACAGCAAAGTAGAAACACCTATCTCATTAGAGAATCCAGGGAGTAAGATGTGCTGCTAGGAGTTACCTTTTAACTTCACTTTGTACATTTCTAGTATCTGTCATAATAAAGTTCTACCTGATGTGCATAAAGGAGTTAATATTATCAGTCCTGAGACTACTTATTCTTAAAAATGTCTGCTCACAGAGTTCCATCTTTGTTTGTATTAGTAACTTACATTTTGAAAGGGATTCCACCAACCCAAGTAATAAGAATGATTCACTGCATCTAAATGGCTTATGCAATATATTTGCCAAAACTTTTTCTGCCGAAGATCTATTATTTTCACTGCAGTGGTGCTTAGAGAACCAGACACCAAACCACAGTCTGAACACTAAGTGTTCAATGAGTTTCCCTGGTACACAATATTTTACATGTGCTGTCACTTATTAACTGGGGAGTTGAGCCCATTCCATGTGATTATACCAAGAGAGAGTAGGCTTATTAAATTTAATTGAGTAGTAAATAAAACCAATAATTGATATTGGACAATATTAATACAATAATTTTTCAAATTTCTGTTGCACAATGTCAAGGTAGAAAGGAATAAGAGTAAATACGACACCTGTTTTTAAAAAAGGACATTAATGTCACCACTTCCAGATGCTATTCCTATGAAATCACATAAATTCCCAAATCAGGTTTTTTTTAGGCAGGAAAAATTACTTTTTCATGCGTAGTAAAAATGACAAATGTCTAATGCTTTTTAGTCATCTAAAAAAAGAGTGATGGCTTGTCTAACATACTTCTAAGGTTTTCAAACGAAAATACTCAGGACAGCACAGTATTAGCAGAGAGATGAGCAAGCAGACCAATGGGAAGAAGTCTTAATGACCCAGCATTTAAATGAAAAGTTGATGAGTGATAGAGTAGGCACTGTAGAATAGAAAAAGAAATCACATGCACTTTAAAATATGAGGCAAACCAGGCTGGCATCTGCTTAGGAAAATGCACTGCATTCTTCTCTATTCCATGACCCATAATCAACTTATTATATATTCAAATATGAAAGATAAAACCAGAACACTTTCAGAAGTCACAGAAAGATTTTTTTTTTTTTTTTTACGAAGGATTAGGCAGAATTTATTTTATGTAAGAAAACAGTGATAAAGGAACAGACAAACTCAAACATATTAAAATTTAGGGAATAAAAATAAAATAGTGTGGGCAGGGCATGGTGGCTCACGCCTGTAATCCCAGCACCTTGGGAGGATGAGGTGAGCAATCATCTGATGTCAGGATGTTGAGACCAGCCTGGTCAACATGGCAAAACCCCGCCTTTTTGCTGTTTGTATTTTTTGTTTTTTGAGACGGAGTCTTGCATTGTCGCTTGGGCTGTGGTGCAGTGGCAAGATCTTGGTTCACTGCAACCTCCACCTCTCGGGTTCAAGCAATTCTCTTGCCTCAGCCTCCCAAGTAGCTGGGATTACAGGTGTCTGCCACCATGCTCAGCTAAATTTTTTTTTGTATTTTTAGTAGAGACAGGGTTTCACCATGTTGGCCAGGCTGCTCTGGAACTCCTGATCTCGTGATCCACTCACCTTGGCCTCCCAAATTGCTGGGATTACAGGCCTGAGCCACAGTGCCAGGCCTAAAACCCCGTGTTTACTAAAAATGCAAAAATTAGCTGGGTGTGATGGTGGGTGCCTATAATCCCAGTAACTCGGGAGGCTGACACAGGAGAATCACTTGAACCCGGGAGGCAGAGGTCGCAGTAAGCAGAGATAGTGCCACTGCACTTCAGCCGGGCTACAGAGCAAGACAGTGTCTCCAAAACAAAAAAACATAAAACAACACCAAAAAACCCCTCAGATATCCAGATAAGAGGACACAGATGTGTCCACTGTCATAAATTCTTCACCATGCTACAAGAGGGGAACTGACATTTTGGTGAATCCTTGTAAATCATCAATTTATCTATCATACTTTTATTTCACCAGTAGCATTCACAAAGCTAAGTCCTACAATTCCATTTGAAATTACCCTTGAAAAGAACAGACCTTTAAATCTTACTACACTCACTCTGGGGAAGAAATAAATATGAACTTTTAGCAAATAAAATACGTCATTTTACCTTGCTACTTTGGAAATATTACCTTTATCTTTCAAACTGTACTGACAACATGTATCTTACAGTCAATGAAAAACTGAAACTCATGGCCGGGCGCGGTGGCTCAAGCCTGTAATCCCAGCACTTTGGGAGGCCGAGACGGGCGGATCACGAGGTCAGGAGATCGAGACCATCCTGGCTAACACGGTGAAACCCCGTCTCTACTAAAAAATACAAAAAACTAGCCGGGCGAGGTGGCGGGCGCCTGTAGTCCCAGTTACTCGGGAGGCTGAGGCAGGAGAACGGGCGTGAACCCGGGAGGCGGAGCTTGCAGTGAGCTGAGATCTGGCCATTGCACTCCAGCCTGGGCGACAGAGCGGGACTCCGTCTCAAAAAAAAAAAAAAAAGAAAGGAAAAGAAAAACTGAAACTCATATAAGCGGACAAGCCTTATCAAGGTAACAAACTCAGGGAGAGGCAGCGCTGACTCCAACACAGACCTTTCTAAGTGTCACGGTAGGCCATTCTATCCCTCAGGACACCCACCCTGTTCAGTAAAGTCCTCAGTGACCACCTAGGAGGCACTGGCACTGCTCTTTGTCCTCCTGTGTGCCTTGAGTGCATTTTCATATTCAGGTTCTTGCACATCCTCTCTGGGGTGGGTTTTCCTTGTCCTTTGGGACAGTTTTTCTCTCTTCACAAACCTGAGACAATCTAGAGAGCAGAAATCATTTCTGCCCTTTCCTCTCAATATCAGCATCCCATTGGCAGACCGTCAATGTGTCTCTGAGGAATAAAAGCTCCGGCTGGAGGAACAGTTTTAATGACCTAGCTTTAATGACATTATGTTGTATTGTCCATTCATTTTAATGTCCTAAAATTTTAATAACCCTAAGGGGTCACCATTTTAGATGAAACTATACCAGGAGATTCCTCTAAGGCCAAGAGCATCCAGCTGCTCCCCTGAGAGACTCTACCCCCTACCTCAGGCTGTCCTTGGTGATGAGATGACCCCGGGGCTGATACTCACTAGACCCTCCGATAGACATGGCCACAGCGGGTATCCTGGATCATCCCCAGACAGTTCTAAAATGCCAGGACTAGGAAAAGACAGGAGGGTGTCTGAGGACACACACCCTGTAAAGTTTTCACGGGGGGACCTCAACCTAAAGACATTTTGGTAATATGTACACTTAGGAAAGATGAAAAGAAGAGAGGCACAAAGATTTTCTTTTTATAGTAGTATGTCAGATGATTTATTCTCCGCTTTCCTCTCTTGTAAAATGTTTGGAAACAGAAAAATATTTTGGACAAGGTGGCTCACGCATGCATTCCCAGCGCTTTAAGAGGCCGAGGTGGGCGATCAGTTAAGGTCAGGAGTTCAAAACCAACCTAACCAACATGGCAAAACCCTGTCTCTACTAAAAATACAAAAATTAGCTGAACGTGGTGGTGGGCGCTTATAAGCCCAGCTACTTGGCACGCTGAGGCAGGAGAATCACTTGAACCCGGGAGTCAGAGGTTGCAGTGAGCTGAGACTGCGCCATTGCACTCCAGCCTGACGACAGGGCAAGACTCCGTCTCAACAACAACAACAAAATATATATATATATATAAACATACATTTAAAATTACTACATGTAGATAGTATTTGAAGTCATGGGACTGACTGTAGGTAGAAACAAGAGAAGGCAAGGAAAGGTTTTATATTGATATTTATATATAAGTATATAAAATATACATAATTATAATATATAAATATATCATATAGGCTGGGCACAGTGGCTTACACCTGTAATCCCAGCAATTTGGGAGGCCGAGGTGGGCAGATCACCTGAGGTCAGGAGTTTGAGACTAACCTGACCAACATGGAGAAATCCCATCTCTACTAAAGATACAAAAATTAGCCAGGCATGGTGGTGTGTGTCTGTAATCCCAGCTACTCAGGAGACTGAAGCAGGAAAATCCCTTGAACCCAGGAGGTGGAGGTTGCGGTGAGCCCAGATTGTGTCATTGCACTCCAGCCTGGGTGACAAGGGTTAAACTCCAACTCAAAATAAATAAATAAATAAATAAATAAATAAATAAATAAAACAAGAAATATATATTTATGTCTAAATATATAATTATAATACATACATGTATATGTAAATATACATTTATTATAAATTTGTTAATATATGAAATATGTTTATTTCTGAGACAGGGTCTGGTTCTGTCACCCAGACTGGAGTGCAGTGGCACTATCATAGCTCATTGGAGCCTTGAACAGGTGGCTCAAGCGATCCTCCCACCTCAGCCTCCTGAGTGGCTAGGATTGCATGCACACACCACCATGCCTAGCTAATTTTAAATTTTTTGTGGAGACAGGCTCTTCCTTTTTTGCCTAAGCTGGTCTTGAACTCCTGGGCTCAAGTGATCTTCCTGCCTCAGGCTTCCAATGTGTTAGACGTGGGCCACTGCATCTGGTTTAATGCATTTTTTAATTTGCGAGTTTATATTATTTGATATTTTTAAGTACTGAATGTGTTGAACAATCAACTTGCAGAATTCCTGAACAATGGACGGTCAGCTCTCATGTCCTGGTTCAAATCGCCCCAGCACACCACGGCTAGAAACCTTTCAGCCAACTTCCACTTATATCTCCCGGGGCAGGACAATGTCACTTGGCCCATCCCCACTAAGAGGGACTCTGGAAAGGCATGAAACTATTCTGTTTTCTATAATGGAACATGACCAGGGAGGAGGCAGCTGGGAGGGCCAGCTGGGCCCTCCAACCAGCAGTGTCCACCATTGACCAACTGCCCTAGAACTACACCGTGCTGGGCATTTGGGACACTCTTATGAGCAAGAGTTTCCATTTTTCTTCTCATGGGACCTTCACACTAGTGGCAAGAGACTTTTTTTTTTTTTTTTTTTTTTTGAGACAGAGTTTTGTTCTTGTCACTCAGGCTGGAGTGCAATGGTGTCATCATGGCTGACTGAAACCTCTGCCTCCTGGATTCAAGCAATTCTCCTGCCTCAGCCTTCGGAGTAGCTGAGATTACAGGATTACACCACCACATCTAGCTAATTTTTGTATTTTTAGTAGAGATGGGGTTTCACCATGTTGGCCAGGCTGGTCTGGAACTCCTGAGCCACTGCACCCAGTCAAGAGGGAGATTTTAAATCAATAAGTAGAATTGTGATGAATGCCAGAAGGAAGAATGTGTGTGATGGGGAGGGGACCTAAGTTATTGTCTCACATTTTAACACTTTCATAGGCAATAACTAAAAATGTAGAAGCTTAAAACAACACAAGCCAATTTTGACAAGCTAGGAGTTGAGCCTATTTAAGCGGGTCCTGTGCTTGGGATCTCATGCTAAGCAGCTGGGCTGCATCCTCATCTGAGGCTCCCCCAGGGCAGAATCCATTTTCAGGTCCGCTGAGGTTACTGGCAGAATTCATTTCCTCAGACCCGCTTGGCAAGGGCCCAGCTTTTTGCTTCCTTGCCTATGGGGCCCCTCCAAAGGTCTTTCTCAGCACAGCATCTCCCTTCAGCAGCACCTGCAGGTGGAACATTTCTCTCTAGTGTGCGAAGGTGATGCACTGTGACAGTGACATCCCATTGCTTTTGCCAGGGCCTATGGCTTAGAAGCCAGTCACCGGTTTTGCTCGTATCTAAGGTCAGGAAGACTATGCAAGGGCATAGGTCATTGGGGGGTCAGTCACTTTAGGGTATGGCTGTCACAACAGAACTTGGTGAGACTTTAAGGGTTGGTAGGAGCTGGCCAGGTACAGGGGGGAGGGTGTGTCAGGCAGGGGTGAGGGCATGGAGGGGGATGCAGAGGCCTGCACCCTGGAATGTCCTTTCACTCCCTGAGGTTTTGTTCTCCTGATCCCTGAGTACATCCCAGAACACGGTGGGGCCCTAGCAGGGGAGAGGTAGGGAAGCCTGTGTTGTTCATCCGGGGACCTTGTTAGGCAAATCAGATTAGGGGCCAGGCTTTCAGTGGTGGGTGTGAGCGTGGGAGTGATGAGTGTGCAGGTGTGTGTGGGAAGAGCGATGGGGATGGGGTCAGCCCCAGCCACCATGAAGACCTTAACTGTGCATCCACCCATCCCAGCAGCCTCCCTGAGTGAATGCCTTCAGGGTGCAGGTCCTGTTTTGCACATGGAAGTGAATCAGAGTGGGACACTGCCTTGCCTTAGAGAGGTCACACTTCTTCTTCTTTTTCTTCTTCTTTTTTTTTTTTTTTTATTTGCAACAGAGTCTCACTCTGTTGCCCAGCCTGGAATGCAGTGCTGTGATGGTGGCTCACTGCCACCTCTGCCTCCCAGGTTCAAGCAATTTTCCTGCCTCAGCCTCCTGGGTAGGGTAGCTGGGATGATAGGCATGCATTACCACGCCTGGCTAATTGTTGTATTTTAGTTTCACCATATTGACCAGGCTGGTCCCAGTCTCCTGGCCTCAAGCGATCTGCCCGCCTCAGCCTCCCAAAGTGCTGTGACTACAGGCATAAGCCACCACACCGGGCGAGAGGTCACACTTCATGCCAAGTGGGTGGCAGCGACTCAGACAGCACCCCAGCTGGTGCTGGGAGTGAGGGGTGCTCAGCGTCCTAGGAAGGCAGAGGGCTGCATGAGAGGTTTGGGGAGGAAGGACTGGAGGAGGATTTGAGATTTTCACCTGAGCAGCTGGGTGGATGGAGGGGCTGTTTACAGAGAATCACGAGAATGTGGACGAGCAGGTTAGGGCACTAATAAACCACTTTGTTTTGGCCCACGGAAAATTTGAGATGCTTCCCTATGTCCAGCTGGGGCTTTGGGAAAGGTCAGGGCTGGGCATCTGACTGGGATGGATGTCTCTGGCAGGCAGCAGAGCATGTGGATGGTTTGTGAAGCCCGGAAGGGCATGAGATTTCCTGTGGCAGTGGCCACTGCAAATGGAAGGGCATTTGGCCTGAGCCCAGACATATACAAGTTTGGCAGAGTAGCTATGGAAGTACAGGAAAACCAAGGGTGTGGGGGCACATGAAGCAGGAAGCTCAAATAAGATGAGGAAAGAGGTTTGAAAGACGATCAGGGCTGGGGACAGTGCTTCATGCCTGTAATCCCAACACTTTGGGAGGCTGAGACGAGAGGATAGCTTGAGGCCAGGAGTTTGAGACCACCCTGGGCAACATAGGGAGACCCCATTTCTATAAATAAAAAAATTCCATTGGTACTTGGCATTTCAGGCGGGGAACAGCAAACATATGAAAGCTCTGAGGCAGGAAAGGGAAGTGATTAGTGCTCGCTCCTGGTTCCTTTATCAGACCTTAAAGAGAAGCAGAGACATTTCAGGTACTCCTTGGCCGAGCTCCTTCAGGGAAGGCCTAAGTTCGCTTCTACTTCCCATCTATTAATTTTTTTTTTTTTTTTTTTTTTTTTTTTTTGAGACAGAGTCTCACTCTGTCGCCCAGGCTGGAGCGCATGCAGTGGCACCATCTCAGCTCACTGCAACCTCCACATCCAGGGTTCAAACGATTCTCCTGCCTCAGCCTTCCCGGTAGCTGGGACCACAGGTACGCGCCACCACGATCGGCTAAGTTTTTGTATTTTTAGCAGAGATGGGGTTTCATCTTGTTGGCTAGGCTGGTTTCGAACTCCTGGCCTCAAGTGATCCACCTGCCTCGGCCCCACAAAGTGCTGGGATTACAGGCGGGAGCCACCGCGCCCGGCCCTACTTCACTCCTAACGCCCACCATACTTGCTTCCAAATGTTTGCTGAATGACAAGGTGAACGAGTGAATGGGACTACGTGACTTCGGGCAACAGGCAATCCTATTCCTTGGACCTCAGTTTCACTTTTTGTAAAGCAAGCCTGTCTCTCGCTGTCTGCCCTAAAAGCCTGAGTTCTGGGCTTGAGATGAGCGCGTCCTGTAGAGCAGACTGCAGGTGGACGTTGAGCTGGGTCTTCTAGGGGGCCAGGATCCGGCCAGCTCTTGGGTCCGGTCCTCCCGCGGGACCTCGCACGCCCAATCCCAGCGCCGCCCCGCCCAACTTCCCTTTGTTCCCCCAGGCCCCGCCCTCTCCGCGCGGCTTGCTCCCCATTGGCCGGAGGGGGCCCTAGGCGCCCGGCTCCGCTGGGGGCGGGGCGGCGGGCGGTGGGCGGGTCCGTGTGCACCTGCATAGTGTGTTTCCTGGCCGCAGCCCCGCGCCAGCTGCAGCTCCTTGATCCGAGCTGGATCCTGAACGGGGAACACGGGCTGAAGCGGCGCGGCGGCCCCTCCCCGGGGCTCCATTGTTGAGGCTGCCGCGTCTCTGTCGGCTGCTCAGCTGCGCTCCAGTGGGCTCAGGCTCCGCTGCGAGGAGCGAGCGATGCGAGGCGGCGGCCTGAGGTGAGACGGCGCGACGGGCGACGGGTTCTCCGGACCGGGTGGGGTTCTCTGCCCCGGGCGTGGCGGCTCCGAGCTGGGCTCCGCAGGGTCCGAGTTCGGGATCCGAAGTCCTTGCGCCTGGGCTTTGTCTCGGCCTCGTGTGGCACCGGGGGCTTCGCGCCTGCTGCGATAAAGCGTGGGCCCGCGCGGCGGTGCCGGTCGCCCTGCGGGTGGGGGCCGGTCCCCACTGCTCCCCGAGCCATCGCGTCTGCCGCGGAGGGGACTTCATGGACCCGGGCACTGGCTTCTGCCCGGTCCTCCGCGGCGTGGCTGGTCCCCGCGTGAGCAGAGGGGGCCCTGCGAGATCCTACTCGTGGGGCGGGGCCCGGGTCACCGCCAGTGGGAGACTCCGCCACCCTCCCCGCCTTCCCTCTCAGCGAGACTGCTTCGCTAGACTCACCGAGGGGACTGCGCGGACCCTCGGACGAGGGAGTCCGTGACTCTGGGTGGGGGCTTTTTCCTGGCCCCGCATGACAGTTTCCTCTTTTGTCACCTCTATAGGTGGCTGCGTGGACCCACGCGCTTGGGTCCTGGCCGCCCTGCTAGTGGGGCTGTGCGGCCCCCCGTGGCTCCTCTAGGTCGACCCCGCCTGGGACGCGCGTGTAGTGGGGGTCCGTGCGCGAGGGTCGCGGTTGGTGGGGTCGCACCGCCCCCGCCGCATGGTTTGTCCTCTCACTTGCCCGGCGGGAGGAAGCGAGAGGCGCGGGCCCGGAGCTGTCGCACAGCGGCCGCACCGACCTGTGTCCTGGCCGGCGGGTCCCGGGGGGCGAGGGGATGTCACCAGGCGTCCCACCAGGCGTCCCACCGCCGCACTTCCTGCTCTGGCCCCGAGCTGGGCTCTGATTGGAGGGAGCAGGGCCCTTCTGCCGGGCGCTTCTTGATTTCTTCCGTTAGTAATGGGAAGAAAAAAAAATCTGGAAAGCCAGATTGAACTTTGTAACTCTCAGCGCTTGGAGTGTGGAAGAAGCTCTCCCAAGAATTTGGCGCGCTGGAAAATGCGTTTCAAGCAGGAGCATCCACACCCATGGAATGAGGCCAAGGCAGTTACAGTTAGAGGTCAGATTTATGAGGGGAGAGCAAGGGTGAGGTCCGTGGGTGGGGAGATTCTGACCTCAGCTTGATGGGAAGACGTGATGCTGCCCCTCAGACGCCTATTTCTCAGCCACCAGAGAAAGTGGAATCACTCCTTAGTGAATGCTTTCATCAGACTTTTGAAAAACCTGTAATGTTCCAGGAAGGAAAATCGAACTGGACAGTTTTCCCCTTTTAAGACTGTTAAACGTCCCGGAGACAAACAGCAGAAGGTTCAAGGAGTCCAAATACTCAACCTGAAGTTCTTTCTGAACAAGAGATGGTGTATAAGTAACAGGCATACGAGACAAACCTGAACTAATCATCGCAGCTGTGGCTCCTAGCCCTGTAGCGTGTCATGCAGGCCCTTTTGCCTTCTCTGCCCTCCGCTGTCCCAGACCCCAACGCTACCGCGCACCTCCAGTCATCAGCTCCTGCCGACCCATTGCTATGAACTCTGTTTCGGTGGCTCTCTTCTCTCTGAAGTTTTGCTCTTTCTCCTGAAGTCCTGGTCTTGAAGAGCTTATGATCTGCAGGGACAGATTGGATTTGGGCAGTACATAGTTAACTGTAGCACAGCTTGAAAAATGCTCTGATAGAGGTGGGCAGGCAGTTTGTACATGCGGGTAAATGCGAGGTCCTTTTTCAAAACCATGAATCCAAGTATTCATGCTATTTTAGGTCTGCAATTCTTTGACTCTCCAGAGGATTTTTAGATTAATTCTTTTTTCTGTTACTTCCTAGTGTTTGTTGCATAATTCAGAGTACTTGATTAAAACTTACCAGGTCGGCCGGGCACGGTGGCTCACGCCTGTAATCCGAGGACTTTGGGAGGTCTAGGCAGGCGGATCACTCGAGATCAGGAGTTCGAGACCAACATGGCCAACATGGTGAAACCCTGTCTCTACTAAAAATACAAAAATGAGTTGGGCGTGGTGGTGGGCGCCTGTAATCGCAGCTACTCAGGAGGCTGAGGCAGGAGAATAGCTTGAACCCAGGAGGCGGAGGTTGCAGCGAGTGAAATGGCTCCACTGCACTCCAGCCTGGGCCATAGAGTGAGACTTTCTCTCTAAACAAAAACAAAAACAATGTACGGGGTCTACCTCCGGCTCTGGAATTTTCCTGGAAGGCCTTCTCTTCTGGGCTTCATTTTTCTCACTTTTGAGGATCGTAAACTACATAATTTCCAAGATTTTTGCCCTACACTTTTAATTCTTTCAAGCAAATAGAGCAGAGAAAAATTCTCTTCCCCGTAATGGTGTAAGGAATTCTCTCACAGAAGGGAACACATGGGTATGGAGAAGACAGAGGGTGTATATATATATATATTTATATATATATATAAAAATATGTGTGTGTATATATATATAAATATGTGTGTGTATATATATATAAATATGTGTGTGTATATATATATAAATATGTGTGTGTATATATATATATATGTGTGTGTGTGTGTGTGTGTATATATGTTTTTTGGGTTTTTTTTTTTTTTTTTTTTTTTTTTTTGGAGACAGAGTTTTGCTCTGTTGCCCAGCTGGAGTGTAGTGGCAGGATCTAGGCTCACTGCAAGCTCCGCCTCCTGGATTCACTCTGTTCTCCTACCTCAGCCTCCCAAGCAGCTGGGACTATAGGCGCCTGCCACCACGCCCGGCTAATTTTTTGTATTTTTAGTAGAAACAGGATTTCACTTTACTAGCCAGGATGGTCTCCATCTCCTGACTTCGTGATCTGCCTGCCTCGGCCTTCCAGAGCGCTGGGGACTACAGGTGTGAGCCACCGTGCCTGGCCGACAGAGGATATATTTTTGAGCTCTACATTTCAGAGTTCTTTTCTCTAGCCCTGGCCTGGGTCCCAAGCAGGGAACTTAATTCACTCTATCACTGAAGTATTCTCTTGCTTTGATACCATTGATATGTTGTCCTAGAGATTTGCTGTGGCTACTAGGAGTGTTTCACAGTTAAGAACTGATGCAACCTCTCTTTTGTCAGTTGATGAGTCTATAAACCATGTTGTTTCCTTTAGTATTATGTCCCTGGAACTGGAAGGTCAGAGATGAAGTTTTCTTAGATTGTAAGTCTCAGTCTTTGCTATGTACCTTTGTCTGTCTCCCATGTCACCTGCTGTTTTTTTTCCCCGTTTTTCATTTTAATGTTTTTATTGGATAGGTGTCTATTATTGCAGGCTACCTCAAAACGTTTTTGGATATTGACAGGATATAAGTATGAATAATATGTAAAAGATAACTTCTTCTAGTTCTTTTGAGCAGAAGATTTGGTTTCTATATGTGGCCCTATTAAAGCTTTTGTTAAGTCCAAGTGCTTTCTGAACTTCAGTTCCCTTACCTGTAGAATGGAGTTAGTTGTTAGTAATACCTGTTCTGCCTAACTCAGGAGATTGTTTTGAGGATCAAATGAAATCATGAATGTGATGGAATTTTGTAAATTTTAAATGAAATATTGTATTACCTAAGAATTTTTTTTTAATGCCGTATTAAGAATGGAATGAATCTGGGTTTTCCTTTGAAATCCCAAATGTTTAATGTACAGAGAAGTTTTAATGTGTCTGTTGGGGAGCTTCATTAGGATTGTTTTCTATCTTTAACTGGCCAGTATTGTTTTATATTTTAGCATTTTTGGGGAACATCAAAATTTGTGTTTCAGTTATCATTAATATTTTACAAAGTTATTGAATGTGCATGATTTAGTCTTTACCAATCTCTTCAATTATTTACATTCCCATGTAAAAAAATGCAGTAATGGACGTCCATGTAAATAACATTCCCATGCTTTAATGAAGCATAATTTCTTGACATTGCAGTTTCTAAGTGCCCTGTGTTGAGGTCGGGAAAGCTAAAGGGCAGTCAGAGGTCAAGGTCAGCAAAGCACCACCTTTGGCATTTGAAATTCAGCAGCAGGTATCACAGTGAACCCCATTCCAGCATCCAGGAAGTTTCTCTGCCCTGCCTCTCCTCCAGCCACCTCGGAATCTGTGTCTGCAGTGTTGGTCCTGCTTTCCTGTCTCTCCTCTGCCTTTTCCTTCTCTTCACCAACTTCTACTGAGTGCCTCTGGTGTCCCAGACAGTGGCAGTGGGAGGACAAAGGCTAATAAACCCGGCCCTGGTCCTCAAAGAATTGATGTTTTCTGTGCAGACATTAAGTTACACTCTCATATATAGTGTTGACAGACATTGATACAGATTTCCTGTGAAGTGCAGAAGCACCATCCTAGAAGCAGAGATGCAGAGGCAGCACTGGTGACTCACACATGGAGAGCTGGAGTTCTTGGTCTAGTGAGATAAACTGACCTGGACATCATTTCAGTGCAGCGGAGTGAGTGCTGGGATGGGCTCCCTCGGGGCATCTGGGGCTGGGTTTGTCTGGTGTTTAGTCTCCTGCTTGGTACTTAGAGTTTATCAGTAAGATGAGCATTGGGAGGTTTCTAAGTGAAAGGAAAGGCAATCACTTACCTGAAACCTGAAATTTGTAGGTGTTCTGGGCCATTTATAATTCACTGAATCTGTTTTGTCAGAACAAGTCTATCATCTATTGTTTTGGATGGAGTGTGGCCAGCCCTGTCTGGCAATGTAAGGAAGTCCGGAAACGCCTGTCAGGTGTCAACACGGTGCCAGACACTCTTCTAGGGGTTTCCATGTAAATCACTGTATTCATTTCTGTTGCTGCTTTACCACATTTCCACAAATTTCGGGGCTTAAAACAATTGAAATTGTATCATCTCACAGTTCTGTGGGACAGAAGTCTGACGTGGGTGTCACTGGGCAAAAATCACCATGTGGGCTGGGCTGCATTCCTCACTGGAGAATTGTTTCCAAGCACTTTTGGCCAAACATAGTTCCTTGTGGTTGCAGGACTGAGGTGTCTGTTCCCTTGCTGGCCATCTGTTGGGGGCTGCCCTCAGCTCCTGAGGCCTCTATCTGGTCTTTGCACGTGGTCCCATCAGCTCAGGACTAGCTAGGCCAGGGACCTGGTCAGCCTCTCCAGTTCCCCTGTGTGCATTTCTCTTCTTCCACTCGGAGAAAGTTCTATGCCCTATTTTAAAATTTTTTTTGAGATGGAGTCTCACACTGTTGCCCAGGCTGGAGTGCAGTGGCGTGATCTCAGCTCACTGCAACCTCTACTTCCTAGGTTCAAGTGATTCTCCTGCTTCAGCCTCCTGAGTAGCTGGAACTACAGGTGCCCGCCACGATGCCCGACTAATTTTTGTATTTTTAGTAGAGATGGGGTTTCACCATTTTAGCCAGGATGGTTTCCATCTCTTGATCTCGTGATCCGCCTGCCTTAGCCTCCCAATGTGTGGAGATTACAGGCAAGAGCCACCGTGCCTGGCCAGTTCTATGCTCTTAGAGGCTCATGGGATTAGATTGGACCTCCCTGGATAGCCCAGGATACTCCTCCTAAGGCCTGTGGCAAAGCCCTTTTGCTGTGTGACATAGTCACAGGTCTCGGGGGTTGGAATCTCCCATCACAGTTACTGATCCAGTTACTACAGCAGCCAGGGAGGTGCTTTTCATTGCCTCTGGTTAACAGATACCAATTTTTTTTTTCATTTTTGCAAATTGGCAAGAACATGAAGATCCCTCTTTTTTTTTTTTTTTTTTTTTTTTCCAGACGGAGTCTCATTCTCTTGCCCAGGCTGGAGTGCAGTGGTGCAATTTTGGCTCACCACAATTTCCACCTCCCAGGTTCAAGCAGTTCTCCTGCCTCAGCCTCATGAGTAGCTGGGACTACAGACATGTGCCACCAGGCCCGGCTAATTTTTGTATTTTTGTAGAGACAGGGTTTCACTATGTTGGCCGGGCTGGTCACAAACTCGTTAACTTGTGATTTGCCCACCTTGGCCTCCCAAAGTGCTGGGATTACAGGCGTGAGCCACCACACCCAGCCATGAAGATCCTTCTTAAGTGAAAAAACTGTTCCTCTGACTTGATGTGAGGCTGTTGGTGAGATTGATAGCAATGGAGACAGGTCCATTAGAAATGGAGCTAAACTTTGTGTTTTGGAGTATTTTGATGGCCTGCCCTGATTATGTAAGTTTTGCTAAGAAGTCATTAGAGTAATTCCTCTACTGGAAGAAACACCCATATGGGGAATTTGGGACCTTGCCTTTTCAATTTTTACACAAAGGACTCTCTATGAGTGAAAAGTACGTGATTCCAGGTCCATTTCTAGAATGGAAACAGCTGCATCAGCCCAACAGCGATTCACATTCCTGAGTTTGAGAGAATCTGACTATTTCAAGGCTGAAGCCAAAAGCCCAATAAACAATGTTTGTACCTTTATTCATAGTTAGGACTTAGGTGTATCCTGTGGTCAAGAAAACAACTGATGGTGGCCAAGTAGTTTAAAACCAAGCAGGACCTCATTTTATCATGTGGGTGTTTTTGATTTTTTAAATGAAGTTTTTATTTTCCTGTGCAATAAACGACAAGCTCTGACTTGAAATACATTTCCTTTAATAAACCAGAATCTAGGGCTGGGCGCGGTGGCTACGACTGTAATCCCAGACTTTGGGAGGCCGAGGAGGGCAGATCACGAGGTCAGGAGATTGAGACCAACCTGGCTATGGTGAAACCCTGCCTCTATTAAAAATACAAAAAATTAGCCGGGCATGGTGGTGGGCGCCTGTAGTCCCAGCTACTCAGGAGGCTGAGGCAGGAGAATGGCGTAAACCCATGAGGCGGAGCTTGCAGTGAGCCGAGATCACGCCACTGCACTCCAGCCTGGACGACAAAGCGAGACTCTGTCTCAAAAAAAAAAAAGAAAAAAAAAGAAACCAGAATCTATAATCCTAAGGTTTTCAACCTGGCTTTCAGAAATTTATGAAGTCCCCAAAATCCTGTGCAACAATTTTGTGTATGTGCATCCATGTGTGTTTATGAGGAGACGATTTATAGCTCTCCATACATTTTCAAAGTGGTTGGATTCCAAAAAATTTTAGAATACGCCACTTGGGCCTGGTGTGGTGACTCACATCTGTAATCCCAGCACTTAGGGAGGCTGAGGCAGTAGGATCCACTGAGATCAGGAGTTTAAGACCAGCAACATAACGAGACCTCCACCTCTACCAAAAAAAAAAAAAAAAAAAAAATGCTGGGCGTGGGGGTGCATACCTGTGGTTCTAGCTGCTCGGGAGGTTGATCACCTGATCCCAATAATCTGAGGCTGTGGTGAGTTAGAATTACACCACGGCACTCCTCCCTGGGCAACAGAGCAAGACCCTCTCAAACAAAAACAAAAAACTGTATCACTTAATATACTATTGTTGTTGGTCAAGTATCAGATTTTGTTTAAAAATTAAATACTCTTTCTTTTTTTTTGAGATGGAGTCTCGCTGTGTCGCCCAGGCTGGATTGCAGTGGCATGGTCTGAACTCACTGCAAGCTCTGCCTCCTGGGTTCGCACCATTCTCCTGCCTGAGCCTCCTGAGTAGCTGGGATTACAGGTGCCCACCACCATGCCTGGCTAATATTTTGTATTTTTAGTAGAGATGGGGTTTCACCGTGTTAGCCAGGATGGTCTTGATCTCCTGACCTCGTGATCCGCCCACCTTGGCTTCCCAAAGTGCTGGGATTACAGGTAAATACTCATTTTTGCAAAGTTGTACAGGCATACAGCTCTAAGAGTCAGAAATTAACAAGGCTCACAATAAAACCCAGCAATCCCCCACCTTACCCTTCTCCACCCTGATCCCTGCTCCTTGGAGGTTACTATGTTTATGTTTTAGCTGGTTCTTCTAGATTGTGTGGAAGACAAGGATTCAGGTTGCTTACCCTCTCCCCTCCTCCTGTTGCCCACGTTTTTCTCCCCAATCCTCTCAGTATAATTATTGTGATAGTGAGGCCAGGCATGGTGGCTTGTGACTTATCCCAGATTTTTGGGAGGCCGAGGCAGGCAAATCACTTGAGGCCAGGAGTTGAAGGCCAGCCTGGCCAACACAGTGAAACCCTGTCCTACTAAAAAATACAAAAATTCGTCAGTTGTAGTGTCGCACACCTGTAGTCCCAGCTACTCAGGAGCGTGAGGCACAAGAATTGCTTGAACCTGGGAGGTGGAGGTTGCAGTGAGCTGAGATCGCATCATAAGCTGTACACACCACTGTACTCCAACCTGGGCAACAGAGGTCGACGCTGTCTCAAAAAAAAAAAGTATCGTGATAGTGGGATACATAGTACAATAGTTTATATATTTAGTATTCTTTCTGGTTTTTGGCCCAGAGCTTCTAAAACCCTTGTAATTTCCTGAGTGATAGGAACATCATTGGTTATAATATTTGGTCTTAGGTTTCAATACCTGACACAAGAGCTTCTAAGACTTTTGGAATCTCTGGGGTGATAGGAGTGTCTTTTGTATGATAATGAGATGACAGGTGGCTTCAGGCCCCTGGACAGGTTCAGGATTGGGGCTGGTTGCCAGAAAGATGAGTCATGAGTAAAGAGTTGGACATATCAGCCCCACCCCTACCTCTGGGAGGGGAGACGAGACAGGCTGGAGATTGAGCTAGTCACGGGTGGCCAATGACTTCATCATGTCTATGTTATGAAAACTCCATAAAACCCTCTAAATACTGGGTTTGGAGAGCTTCTGGTTTGGTGAACTCATTTGGTGCTGGGGAGGTGGCACTTCCAGGGACGGCATGGGAGCCCCGACCTCTCTGCCCCGTGGTGTGCCCTGTGCATCTCTTGCATTTGGCTGTTCCTGTGTTCTCTTCTTTGTAATAAACCAGTAAAAGTAAGTAAGTGCCAAGCACTTTGCGTCTGTCACCTCTCTTACTTTTTCAGCAACACTGTGTGGCGGATAATGTCCTCATTTTGCTGGTGACAAAATGAGATTGATGCCTTGAGTAACTTGCTCAAGGTCACATAATAAGTGGAATTCAAGCTCTGACTCCAAAGCCTGTGCTTTTAACCAGCATGCTGCATAGCCGCCTCTTTATTTGTTAGGATTTTTGGTGTCTTTAGGGCCTGACACCAAGTTGGTCGTTGTGGCCTAGAGCTGTTATAAGGGAGCTTTTAGCAGCCCTGCTGAGAACGGAGCCAGCACCTCCGGATTGGCAGGGCAGGGGCTGTTCCTGCTGGGAGCCGCAGGCCATTCATTCCCTGTGGCCCTTGGCTATCTTGCTCATCCACTCCCTCCCTCATTCAGTAGGTCCTGAGTGCCGCCTCCGTGTGGAGGAGAAGGAGGCAGCCTTCCAGCCGAGGTGGGGCCTGCAGGTACACACAGGGAGAGGCAGCTGTGCACTGAGCTGGCTGTCGGCTGGGACAGTGTGGCTCCAGAGTTGGCGATAGAATGCTCTGGGACTGCAGAGGGAGCACGTGCTTCTGAAAGGGAGGAAGGGGCAGGCACCGCAGAGGAGGTGTACGTGAGTTGGACTTTGAGGGAGGAGTTGGATTTCCACAGTGGAACCGAGCAGCTGAGGCTTTCTCAGCAGCTGAAGATCACAGCCAGCCAGCCTCAAATGTTCAGCTTTTCCTGAATTCTCTTCTTTACAACACAGCAGTAAGTTTTCAACAGAGATGAAGCAGTCACCTCCATGTCATTAATGTTCTGCAAATCCTGTGTGTAGTTTTCGATGCTTAGCAGATGGGGGCAGCCTGGGCCATAAGAGAAGAGCCTGTGTGTCCACCTATTGGGACAGCAGTCAGGTGTGGCACAGGGCAGTGATCACTGCCTGCCCCTGAGGAACTCAGTTGTACTTTTATGTGGAGAGGCCAAAGAAAGCTGTGGTACAGGGGGCAGGAGACATTTCACCTCCAAACCAAGGCACAAAATACATAGTCTGTGCCCTGCATGAGAAACCGAGCAGAACCGTGTGCTGATTCCCACCCCTGCCTCCCCTCCTGAGAGCGAACCGTCCATTGTACTATGGCGGAAGGCATTTCTGCAGCCTCTGCAATCGGAGTGATCTGTCACTTGCCCATTGAGCCTTAGGGGCAGCAACCAAGTGGTGTGGCTGAAACACAGGCCTTGGCCAGACCTGGTTGGATATGTTGGTTCTGCCACTGATTGTGAATTACAAAACCTTGGAGAAGTCATTGTCTTTCTCTGTGCCTCTCATGTAAGATGGGGAACACTGCGGCCATTGCAGAAAAGCAGATAGGTGGAGCGAGTATGAAGTGCTTTGTGTGTGTGTCACACGGTGAATGAAATGGCACTGATTGACATTATTGATAGTAATAACAGGTTTCATTCAGGAACAAAACCGGTAAAGTAGGCCAGGTGCAGTGACTCACGCCTGTAATCCCACCACTTTGGGAGGCCGAGGCAGGCGGATCATGAGGTCAGCAGTTTGAGACCAGCCTGACCAATATGGTGAAACCCCATCTTTACTAAGAATACAAAAACTAGCTGGGTGTGGTGGCATGCCTGTATTCCCAAGTACTTGGGAGGTTGAAACAGGAGAATCATTTGAACCCAGGAGGCAGAGGTTATAGTGAGCCGAGAT
The DNA here is from genome assembly GCF_043159975.1 of Macaca nemestrina. Lineage (NCBI taxonomy): Eukaryota > Metazoa > Chordata > Mammalia > Primates > Cercopithecidae > Macaca > Macaca nemestrina. The sequence goes on from NW_027257560.1 coordinate 371,639, forward strand.
GGCGTCACTGCACTCCAGCCTGGGCGACAGAGTGAAACTCTGTCTCGAAAAAAAAAAAAAATCTGGTAAAGTGTTTTACCCAGCCTAGGTACGTGTGGCAGAGCCAAATGAAAGCTTAGAAAAAGATGACTTGAGAACTAGCCCAGCAGAAGAATCAGGCGGGATGTGTTGTTACTGAGTAAGTGAAATTTGCACCTGCTTTCTCCCAGGCCTTGCTGAGTTGTGTACAACAGAGAGCTCAGGTGTTGGGGGCAGTTGACCGGTTGAAGAATGCATTGTTATTATGTGAGGAACATTGGGCTTTGAAAAAGCAGAACTGGATCCACGTTCTTGCCTGGTAACTCTAATTATCATCTAGTTTGTAAAGGGGAATGCAGTTCACTGAAAAATTCGTATGACAGTGGGACAAGGATTGGGCCTCTGCATTGGTTTGTGTAATATAGGTCACATGAAAGAGCATTTAGGCTGCAGGGAGACTTTTCATCTCTATAAATTTGCTTTCACAGGACAATTCCATCATGATTTGAAGATTTTGGAGTTAAAACTACATTGTTCTGGTATGTGTTTCGGGGCAAATTTATGCATACAATTTGCTTAAATATTTCAGATGATACAAGAATATATGTGTGGTGTAAAAAGCTGAAATTTGCATTCCCCCTTCTCTAGAAGTAACCATTGTGAATAGTTAACTCTGTATTCCAGCTATTTTGTATATTATAAATACACTGTGAACATTTGAGTGTATATATACATGTATGTTACACACATTTTTAGAGATGGAATATTGCTGTGTTGCCCATGCTAGTCTCAAACTCCTGGGCTCAAGGGACCCTCTCGCCTTAGTCTCCCAAAGTTTTGGAATTACAGGCGTGAGCCACAGCGCCTGGCCTGCATGAGTATATTTACTAATTGCTAAGTTACTCTGTTCAATACGTGTCTATTGAACTCCCCATGTGCCAAGCATTGTTCTGAATACCTTATATGCACCAATTCACTTAATTTTTAGAGCAGCTCTATTATTGTGGCCCTTTTACAGTGAGGAAACTGAACCACAGAGAGGCTGGGGACGTTGTCTAACATCACACAGCCAGTGCTGTTGGAATTGAGGTTTGAACCCAGACAGCTGGCTTCAGATCTCTTAGCTGTTATCATAGATGGCACACCCAAACCTTAGGGCCACCTCCCAAGCCTTGCCTCCGATACGGGCTCGCCTGAGCTCTGCGAGAGCCATGTACGTGAGGTTTCTTTCCTCTTTAAGAACACAAGTCTTGAAATTGTCCCAGACCCTGGAAGGACCTCTTGAGGACCAAAAACAGGGATTCTTCAAGCCTGCCCCAAGGGCCAGATCTCTGATTTAGCTACTTGGAAGGTAGATGTAGAAGAGAGTAATTTTGCCAGAACAAAATGTCAGGATGGCTGGGCTGACTCGGCCAGATGCAGTGGCTCATGCCTGTAATCCCAGCAATTTGGGAGGCCAAAGCAGGTGGATTACCTGAGGTCGGGTGTTCGAGAGCAGCCTGGCCAACAAGTTGAAACTCCGTCTCTACTAAAAATATAAAAATTAGCTGGGCGTGGTATCGGGTGTCTGTAATCCCAGGTACTTGGGAGACTGAGGCAGGAGAATTGCTTTAACCCGGTTTACAGAGGTGGTAGTGAGCTAAGATTATGCCACTGCATCCAGCTTAGGTGACAGAGTGAGACTCCATTTCAAAAAAAAAAAAAAGAAGAAGAAGAAGGAGAAGGAGAAGGAGAAGGAGAAGAAGAAGAGGAGGAGGAGGAGGAGGAGGAGGAGGAGGAGGAGGAGAAGAAGAAGAAGAAGAAGAAGAGAGAATGATGGCTGGGCTAACTCATAGGGTAGAGGCCCTACAGCGGCCGTAGGACCTTGGCCACTTGGGTGGAAAAGAAGGAAGGAAGAGCTTCACCCATGGCGGTGACCTGGACTGCAGAAACCACACTAAACATCCACATCCTGGAGCCTGGCCACCCCATTTGCTTCTCCTCTCCTTGGGTAGAGGGTGTGGGGAGCTTTCTACCCTGGAGGCTGAGCAGCGCAGCTTCCAACCAGGGTAGGCGTTTGTCCCTGGGAATACAGACAGCATTCTCATAAGCAGCCCAAATACTCCTGAACAGCTTTTTGTAGGGTGGGGCGGGGCGGGGCAGAGGGTCATTTTGACTCATAGGTACCTTTTCCACTTTCACTGCTGATAACTGTGTTACAGATTAAAGTTTTGTTTTTGATACTGAAGAGGGCTTAAGAGAGTGAGCTATTATGGCACATCTAAGTCTGCTAAAATAGAACCACGGGGTAGTGTAGGAGAATCTCTTCTAAATTATGGATCATATATGGTGAACGTTAGAAGCCATGTGTACCTAAGTTGAAAAATCAAAACATGTCTTGTATTTGGGTGACCCCGGTAAGTCTGGATGCCACTGCGCCTTGTGTGAACACAGGATGCTGAGGTGTAGGGACCAACAGGCTTTTTCTGGACATCTTGTGCTTCTCCCTTGGGGTAAAGTGGGGCGGCAGTAGGAGCGCACAGCTGTTGGGCCCCTAATATTTTTCAGCTGGTTTACATGTGGGATTCCATTTAATGCAATCTTGGAGGTAAAATGATTTTATTGAAGATGAAGATAGAGGCTTAGAGAAGTTAAGAAAATTGTTCAATTTCACGTCATTTATTTTGTTTTGTTTTGTTTTGAGGCAGAGTTTTGCTCTTCTTGCCCAGGCTGGAGTGCAATGGCGCGATCTCGGCTCACCACAACCTCTACTTCCCTGGTTCAAGTGATTCTCCTGCCTCAGCCTCCTGAGTAGCTGGGATGACAGGCATGCGCCACCACGCCAGGCTGATTTTGTATTTTTAGTAGGGACGGGGTTTTTTCATGTTGGTTAGGCTGGCCTTGAACTCCCAACCATGAGTGATCTGCCCAACTGGGACTCCCCAACTGCTGGGATTACAGGTGTGAGCCACCACGCCTGGCCGAGGCCATGTAATTTCTTAAGTGGAAAGATGAAGTACTTGATGAACTCAGAAGTTTGACTTCAAGGCCCTTCATCTTTCCATAACACGTGGTTCCTTCCCTGGTTGGTGGGAGTGACTGAAGAACTCAAGGAAGCTGTGTTTTGTGGAAAGAAGACCTGAGGGGTGTATGGTCTTTCAGGCTTGGAATCTGCCATGCTGGGCTTCTGAATTGTATAGCTTGGCCATATAGAGAGAAGCCCCTCATTTAAGACTTATTCTTTGGGGGAAATAAAGGAAGGCCGCTCGCATGAGACAGGCAGAGGTGATTTTCTCAGAACTGCTGTGGCAAGAGAGTCAGCACCATTACTTGCGTGTGGCAGAGACTGACATGCAAGTGAGTGGCTGATGAAGAGTGGGGAAATTTCAGGATGGAAAAGAACGGCTCCCAGTGGAGGCTGTTGTGGGGACTGGAGGCGGCTGTGCAGAAGTGGGTTGTCCTATGTGATTGGTTAGGGGCATATTTGGCTTTCTCTGAATGATCCTAACTGGAAACAGGGGCCAAAATTAGGGTAGCTGTCAGTTTTGAGTCAAGTCCTGGCCACATGGACAGAGTTGTGGTTTAGCTTCTGGGTTGTGGAGAGAGAGCAGTCTGGCTTCCTGTCTGATGTGCTAGCCTGGCTGGCCTCCTGGCTGTTGACTGTAGATAGGGGATTGGTTTCCTGGGTGGGCAGCTACAGGTTGTGGTCTGAGTTCTGTCTTTATACATATGATCAGGCATGGTCTGTTTGTATATTCAGTCCCTCATTTTTCTTGTCAGTAAAAATATCAAATGACAAATTGGATACATTGGGAACTTTTTAGATGTCTGTGTCCCCTGGAGGAAGTTTTCATGTTCACATTTAATCAGAATGAATATAAACAATTGGGCATTTATCTTAAGATTTAAAATAGGAAATCTTCCACAATACTACCTCGGCGCCATTGCCTCTCTGTCCGTCATTAGGGAATGTGTTTTTATCCACCGCCGGCTCATCGTCCACCAGTTTGTGGTTGATCCAGTTCTCTATACGTCTTGTCTCATCTCATTGTTTGCTAGTGTTAGCTTTCCCCTTCGTCAGTGTAGTTTATTTGTGTAGCATCTGTTGGTAGGAAGTTATTTGTGGAATTTGTGAATGGAAGGGACCTTGGAGGTCTGCTAGGTCAGCCCAGTGATTTTCAAGATAAACGGAAATACAGGGAAATGTTCCAGCTTTTTTGGTGGCAAAACCAGGAATAGAAAGCAGTGTTCTTTGTGCCACAATGTCATTGAAAGACAGCTCAATGTGGGTCTAAAATGCAGAGTAACTAACTTTCATTTATCTCTGCTTCTGACTCTTGTTATCAGACATTTTAAATTGACCTTAATGTGTTAGCAGAAATATGAAAAGTCCTGACTTGTTTACATATAAGGTACTTCTTTGCCTACTCATTTGGTTGTTTTTTTCAACAGGATTGAAAAGACATTGTTCTAAACTGAATGTTTATGTCTCCAACAGATTCTTGTACTGGAGCCCTAACTGCCAGTGTGATGGTATTAGGGGGTAGGACTTTTGGGAGGTGATAAGGGTTAGAGGAGGTCATGAGCATGGGCCCTTGTCTCACAGGATTAGTGCCCTTAGAAGAAGAGAAACCAGGCCGGGTGTGGTGGCTCACACCTGTAATCCCAGCACTTTGGGAGGCCGAGGTGGGCAGATCACGAGGTCAGGAGATTGAGACCATCCTGAAACCCTGTTTCTACTAAAAATACAAAAATTAGTTGGGTTTGGTGACACGTGCCTGTAATCCCAGCTACTCGGGCGGCTGAGGCAGGAGAGTTGCTTGAACCAGAGAGTCAGAGGTTGCAGTGAGCTGAGATTGTGCCACTACACTCCAGCCTGGTGACAGAGCGAGACTCTGTCTCAAAAAAAAAGAGAGAAAGCAGGCAGCTCCCACTGCCCTGGTGTGAGGAAACAAGAAGAAAGGTTGCTGTCTGCAAGCCAGGAAGAGGTCCCTGTCCCGGAACTGAGTTGGCCAACACTCTGATCTTGGACTTCCAGCCTCCAGAGCTGTGAGAAATAAACTAATGTTTAAACCACACAGCCTATGGCGTTTTTTATGGTATTTCCCTATGGTATTATGGCTATCTGATTTGACTGATACAGAGATGGTTCCAGAATACTGTAGCCTGTATCTAAGTTGGTGATACCATGAAAATAAATGTGGTAGTTCATTCCTTTATATGAAGATAGCGCTGTGAGCCCAGGGCCTTTGCTCATGTCTTAGTTGAGTCTTGTTTTCTTATAATAGCTTCCTAAGTTCTCTTTTCCCCCTCTAATTTATATTATATATCTGAATTAATTCATATATGGTATGATTTTATACTTCATGTCTATACAAACTTTTAGTGATTTTATTTCATTTGATTTGATTTTTGAGACATGCCCTTGCTCTGTTGCTCAGGCTGGAATGCAGGCGTACCATCACAGCTCACTGTAACCCTAAATTCCTGGGCTGAAGTGATCCTCCCGCCTCAGCCTCCTGAGTAGCTGGGACTACAGGTGTGCTATCCTTAGCAGTCCTCTCGCCTCAGCCTCTCAAAGCACTGGATTACAGGCATGAGCCGCCACACCCAGCCCAGTGATTTTTCATTATTAAGATCAAGGACGGGTTCCCTGGCTTGGCATTCAAGGCTCATGATCAGGGCGTGATATGCAAGTTTGGGTTTCAGTGTTTCCATTCCCACCATCAGCCTTGCGTTCCAGCTTCTTTCCTAAGCCCTGTTCTAAAGCCCAGCCTCAGAGCTGCACTTAGAATTTATACCTTCTCATCTCTTCATTGTCTTCGCCTATGTTCTAAACTCCATCTGGGACATCGTCTTCGCCTATGTTCTTATCTCCATCTGGGACATCATCTCCACACTTCCGCCTCTTTAAATCTTCTCTATCCTTCAAGACTTGAAATACTCATTTCCTTTACATGATACCTACTCTGACATCCAAGCTAGAATTAATCTTTCTTCCTTTGAACTCTGATAGTGCTTAATATTTTTCATTCTTTAATTATACAGCAGTCCTGTGTGTTAGATATTCTTATTCTCCCAGTTTTTCATAGTTTCTTTGAAAATATTTGCTGTAGTCATGTATTTTGAATATGTAATGTGAGTGACATTCAAAAGGTCCTGGAGAGTGAAAGGCAGTCCTACTCCCATCACTGCCCTGTGACCACTGTTGCCAGTTTTTGTTTGTTTGTTTGTTTTTCCAAGGCAGAGTCTTGCTCTGTCACCAGGCTGGCGTGATCTCAGATCTCTGCAACCTCTGCCTCCCGGTTTCAAGGGATTCTCCTGCCTCAACCTCCTGAGTAGCTGGGACTACAGGCGTGCGCCACCATGCCCAGATAATTTTTGTATTTTTCGAAGAGACGGGGTTTCACCATGTTGGCCAGGATGGTCTGGATATCTTGGCCTCGTGAGCCACCTGCCTCAGCCTCTCAAAGTGCTGGGATTACACGCGTGAGCCACTGCGCCGAGCCTATGTGTCTTGTTTTTAAAAACACAGATGTTGGCATAAGATAAACACGGTTGTCCGCCGGTAAGTATTTAGGTTGTTCCCAACCGTTTGGATTAATCAATGCTGAGTTGTACATAATTCTTGCATATTTGCGTGAATATGTTCATAGGATGCATTGCTAGAAATGGAATTGAGGGATCCAGGGTTCTGCGCATTTTAAATTTTGATGGGTGTTGCTGGATTCCCTTCCGTTAGGGCCATACCGTTATCTCACTGTCAATGTGTAAGGGCGCCTATTTCTATTTCCTTGCCACAGTTTCTTCTCAGCTGTTTTCTTTGACATCACACACACACAAATACCCCTTGTTCCAAAAACATGGACATTTTACATATCTACTTAAAGTGTGCATACACTGATTGAAGCTCTGTGTTGCAGTGATATGTGCTGCTAGGATTGTGGCTCTGTTTCGAATCTGCTAGCCAGGCTATGGCTTTCCAGTCAGGTATTTTTTGTCTTGTTCATGCTGTTGCTGTCATTGGGCTGTGTGAATTTCCCTCCATTGCCCATCCAGATTTCCTTTCCGGTGGGCGGGCTTAGTGTCTAATCTGGCAGCCCTGTTTCCTAGTGACCTGGGCCGAGTGTCTCATTCGGCAGCCCTGTTTCCTGGTGATCTGGGCTGAGTGTCTCTTTCGGCAGCCCTGTTTCCTGGTGATCTGGGCCCCATGTCTCATCCAACAGTCCTGTTTCCTGGTGATCTGGGCCGAGTGTCTCATCCGGCAGCCCTGTTTCCTGGTGATCTGGGCCAAGTGTCTCATCCAGCAGCCCTGTTTCCTGGTGATCTGGGCTGAGTGTCTCCATGAGAAGTTGCACCCATCTTCTCCAGTAGTGCATCTTTTCACAGCAAGCAAAACATTTTCACCACGTTTCCAGTGGGACAGGCACTAGCTCTTTTCTGGGCATCAGGAGACCTGGCTTTGTTCTGGTTCAAGCAACAGCTGGTGAGTTACCAAAGACAATTCGCATCTGGCCCCTGGTCCTTTTCTTTATAAGTAGAATCACAGTCCGAGTGGGCATCACTGCCCTGGTCTCTATGCGGTGCTGAGTGTTGTGGAGATGATGGCTAAGTGTCAGGGTGCATTTCCACCACTAGGGGATTACAGGTCAGCCAAAGACACAGGAGGAAAGCTAACAGCCCCGGGCAGGTACACAGAACCAGAGGAGTTTGGAAGGGTGGTTCCAAGCTCCTTGGTGTGATTGATGTGATCACAATAAACATTTTATCTCTAAGTCTTGGGCCGTTGGACCAAGAGAAGAGAGAGCTGGTGTTGAGTTGTAGTGAGAGGTGCGTGGTTCCTGTACCTGCTGAACCTGGCTGGGACTCAATTCCATTGAGTCCCATTCCATTTAACCTTCTGTTTCCACCTTTTTCATGCTCCTGCTTGTTTCTCCAGAAAAAAATGCAATAAATTCCTTTCAAAAACTTTACAAAAGCCATAGACGCTTATTGAAAATAGTTCAAATGATATGGAAGTCAGAAAGATAGTGAGTGTTTTTCTGTTGTGTGTTTGGATGAATGTGTCTTTGGGGTAGTCACTATTAACACTGGGTGTATTTCCTTCCAGATCTTTTCCAGTGTGCCTACAAATATGTATGTACACACTGTAAAAAACAAAATAGTACGTGATCAACATTGAGTTCCCCTATTCTCACTGCGTAGTCGACATGGACATCCTTTCATGGTGATACGATGAGGCCTGATCGACTCCTTTTGTTCGCTGGAGTGGCAGGTAATAATAGCTACAGATAACTCACCTTCAGTGGGCATTTACCATGTGACAGGGTCTGTGCTCCAGGCAGGCTACATGAAGTGGGTCTTA